>NC_051185.1:53902450-53939469 GCF_013339695.2 Rhipicephalus sanguineus
TATGCGAAGCATGCGGCGGGTAGGGGACTGGGCGTAACTTTTTTTACTCAGCGACACGTCACAAAAAGACGCTAAAGGTTTGTATAAATTTTATACGCACACATATGTATGTTGCAGAGCCGCATATGTGTTATATAACCAGTTGTTTACGGTTACGTATGCAACGTGGGTATTACCAACAGCTGAAGCAAGAAGCTAATACGTAGTGCTTATACGTGTCTCGAGAACGCACGCACGTTTCACGAACCCGTGTACATGTGTGCAAGAAGTTCTTGACAGTTCTTGAACAAGGGCATCGTCACCGTAATCAGTGAGCACCAGAAGCTGGTCATGACTTGTTATAGTATCCGGTCGTGATCGTGGTGACGAGGGGTCCATGTGTAGTGAAGTATGTGGTATAGCAGAGCTGTTGGAATTCGTGGATGCCTCGGTCATTTTGTCGACAAATTGTCTGTCGACAGAGCCGGCGACATGTCGGAACCTGAAGCCACCCATCGCATTGTTGAGCTATAGGCCGTCGAGGCTGGTAGGCCTGGATAGTGCTACGTAGACCAACATCAGTGGATGGGGTTTGTCGTATTCGTAAACTACCTGGGTGTGTGTGGCCTACGTAGCCTAATCTACAAAGCGGCTGTCAATCACTCTGGCATCATCCTCGGTCAGCATGAGGCCATCGCCCAGCCTCGTAAGAAATGAAGAGGACACTGCGCCGTTCTGGCGGACGAAGTGCACTTTACGGTGCGGTGATGTGGATATCATATATAACTTACGTTAATGTGTTCCTCCGGGGTCGAGCAATGCTTCTATATAGCTTGCTGAATCATAGGAATACAAACGTAATGTTTATTAGACTGCTATAAAAGCGGAGCCGACACTGCAACTACAGACGTTAATCTGATATGACGCCTGTATCGTAGGAGTACATATCGTAGGAGTATCATGTAGCGTTTATTGCTTTCTTGTAAAATTAGATAGCCAGCACCATAACCACAATTGACGTTGCACCGATATTACGCCTGCGTAGGCTGTTTTTTCAAACCAGTTTATAGACCTGGCGTGGCTCAGTGGTAGAATACCTGATAGCCACGCAGAATGCTTGGGTTCGATTCCTGCTGGGATCCTATATTTCATTCTTTCTATTCGTTGAGTCAATGCTGCCGATGTTGGTTTTCCTTAATGCTTTAGCATTTAAGTAACCAATGTCTGTTCTTGCCGTTCCTGGGTAGATATAAACTGTCAATCACTTGTGGCGCATACCCGTAGACCGGGGGCCATTGTAAACGGGTATGTGCCACACGTGTCTAGTGGAAAGGGTTTCACGACGTACGCGACAGGATTTTAACGTTATTCATGTCACGACCCGGCAATCATATTCGTCAAATCCTCTTACCCTCCCATGCAAATTTTGGTCTACACCAAGTTAAGGAGGCGATCATGAGAGCACCCAGACGTAGGCGGCTAGATAGATAGATAGATAGATACGTAGATAGAAACGCTCAAAGTGCCAGAGGTTCGCTAAGAAATGCTTCGCATTTAAAAAGGAAATGATCAATAAATGAGCTGACACGTATGTGGCGGTGGCACTGTACAACAGTCATAGGCGTTCACAAAGGCCCGTAGTTCTTAAGAAGCACAAAAATGCTTTAACTGCCTTGTGGACCGCCGAGCGATGGGGACGGTGCTCCAGCAGCATCTGCACGGAGAGCGGTCGATCGTCCAATCGTCGCATCGCGTCAGAACGAGTTCGTCGTTCAGAGGCAAATCGAGGGCAGCGGCATAGCAGATGATCAATGTCTTCCTCAGTGCTGCAGACCTCGCATGCTGCACTGTCGGTCACTCCAATTAATGTTGTGTATGCCTTCGTGAAGGCAACTCCTAACCAAAGCCGACATAGAAGCGAAGCGTCACGTCGACGAAGTCCGGATGGAGGTCGGAGTTCCAGCGTAGGGTTTATTTGGTGGAGTCTTGTACGTCTTATACTTGGCATGTTCCACTCCGCCAAACAGAGACTACGTGCCAGGTGACGAAGCTGCCTTGCAGCGTCTGTCCTAGAAAGAGGAATCGAAACGGTGGTCTCTTCTTGATGGGATGTGCGAGCAGCATTGTCTGCGGAAACATTGCCACTGATCCCGCAATGACCAGGTAGCCACTGAAAGTCAACCTCGTGGCCTTTTTCTTTGACGCGGTGATGAATCTTCAGGATTTCGTACGTAAGCTGTTCGTGGCATCCGCGTCGGAGAGCTGACTGCAGGCACTGTAACGCCGGTTTCGAGTCGGAGAAAACAGCCCATTTGCTCGGTCTCTCCGAATCGATGTACTCTAGTGCACAACGCAGAGCCGTAAGTTCTGCCGCCGTAGATGTAGTCACATGGGATATTTTGAGTTTTAGGGTGATTTCTCGTGCTAGTATGACCACCGCACCACCGGAACTCGACACCGTGGTTGACCCATCGGTGTAGATGTGCACTTGGTTACTGTAGGTTTCATGGAAGAAAAGTAGGCTCAATTGTTTTAGTGCTGGGGCGGGTAAAGCCGATTTCTTCTGCAGTCCTGGAATTGTTAGGCGTACTTGTGGAAGGTACAAGCACCACGGAGGAAACACCCGTTTCTCAGCAGGCGCATATCCTGATGTAAACGATGCGCGATGGGCATGAACAGTTGCACTAAATGTCGTGCGGGGCCTTTCAGCAGCGAGGCTTGCCAGGTGGTGGGAAGGGTTCCTGGCATATTGCCTGAGGTAAGTGCGCATGGTCTCAACGGTGATGTGTGTCGTGATTGAATAGTCCTGGGCAATGGCGATGGTTTCAGCTGTTGAAGAGCAGCGTGGTAAACCAAGGCATATCCTAAGAGCCTGAGCTTGAATGCTTTGTATCGTACGAAGGTTAGTTTTGCAGGTTTTGGATATTGCAGGTAGGCCGTATCGCAGGAACCCAATAAACAATACCCGGTACAGCTGTAGCATAGAATGTATAGACACTCCCCAAGTTTTCCCTGCGAGGAACCTGAACAAGTGACAGATAGCAGTCAGCCGCTTTTTCACATAGTTTACGTGAGGTGTCCAAGACAGGTCTCTGTCGATTATGACACCCAAGAACCTGTGACTCCTGCTGAATGATACACATTGGCCGTTGATTGATATGCCGTAAGCGGACATTGGCTTTCTGGTGAATGCCACGACTGCGCACTTTTCACTTGCAATCTCGAGTCCTTGATTACGCAGGTAGCGTGATGTCACTGTGGCTGCCTTCTGAAGTCGAGCGCGAAGTTGAAGCCGCGTCACAGCTGACGTCCATATACAGATGTCGTCAGCGTAAATGGAAAGTCGTACGCTGCTTGGCTGGTTGTCGACTAGACTAATGAGCGTCAGGTTGAACAATGTCGGGCTTAGCACTCCGCCTTGAGGGACTCCTCGGCTACCGTAATAATCGGGTGTCGGGCCATTCTCTGTCTGCACGTGAAATGATCTCTTTTGCAAGTAGCTGTGCACCCACATATACATTTTGCCACCAAGTCTTACTGCTTCTAACGCGCTTAGAATGGCTTCGTGGGTGACATTGTCATAAGCCCCTTCAACGTCTAGAAACAGAGTAGCAGATAATCGTTTGCAGGCCTTCTTATGTTGGACGTATGTCACCAAGTCAACCACATTGTCTATTGACGAGCGACCGCGTCTGAACCTGGCCATAGCATCTGGATAGATTTCGTAATATTCTAAGTACCATTCCAGACACGTGAGGATCATCCTTTCCATTAACTTTCCCACACAGCTAGCTACGCAATCGGGCGGTAGGAGGAAACGTCCAAAGGCGACTTGCCAGCTTTGAGGAGTAGAATCAGACGACTTGACTTCCATTCCTGTGGAACCATACCAGTCTCCCAGGAGTCATTGTACAGCAACAATAGCGCCTTCCGAGCTTGATCTCCTAGGTGACAGAGGGCACGGTAGGAATGCCGTCAGGTCCCGGCGCTGAAGAACGTCTACACAAAGCCAGCGCAGCGTTTAGTTCTTCCATAGAAAATGGACACTCCATGCGGGGATCACGTGAAGCTAGTGGGCAGTCGGGCGTTCCCATCTCCGTTTCGGCGGAATTTGCCTCACCGGCAATCCTTCTACAGAAAGATTATGCGACGGCCATCTCCGTACATTGTAGATGTAGTGCCAAAGATTTAAACGGATAGCGTTGACCGAAGTTTGTATGCAGACCACGAACAGTTCGCCATATAAGCGACAAAGGCTTTCGTGGATCCAGGGACTCACAAAAAGATACCCATCGGCGTGAAGACAGCTTGTTCATGTGACGCTGTATTTTCTTTTGTGTGCGTCTAGCCAGTCTCAAATCGTAATTTGACTTTGTGCGTCTATATCGTCGTTCCGCACGACGGCGTATTGCTCGAAGTTTCTCGAGTTCAATGTCAAAATCGGTGCGCGCTGAACTCATCGAAAGCGAACGCGTGGTATTCTGTAGTACACTCTTCATTGCGTCCACCAGGTTGAAGGGTGAGCCGTCACAACAGTCCTCCAAGATTAACTTGTATTTTGGCCAGTCGGTGCACTGGATGGCTCTGGTGCACTTGGAGCTAGATAAACCTTCAATCTTCAGATAAGTAGGGATGTGGTCGCTACCCCGTGTTTCCAAATCCGAAAACCAGTGAACTCTTCTGGCGAACGAACGTGAAACGAAGGTAAGGTCTAGGCAACTGCTGTACGTTGGTCCACGCAGATAAGTAGGACTTCCATCATTCGAGAGGCAAAGTTGGTATTCAGAGGCAAGGGACACCAACTGTTTCCCTCTAGTGTTGACCCTGGAGCTTCCCCATAAGTAATGGTGGGCATTGAAGTCGCCAGTTATCACCCACGGCTGGGGAGTCGATGTCAAAATTCCGCGTAAGCGCTCGCAATCTAGACGAGTTGATGGAGATAAGTAGGCTCCAAGAATTGTGAACGTGATCTTGTTCTTCTTCACTGTTAGACACACGTATTGGTTGTCTTCGTCAGGTGGTACTGGGTGATGAACGTAAGTCAAGTCGCGGCGTATAAACATAACAACCTTGCTGCACTCTCCGTGGGTGGAGGACATGAAGCATTCATATCCGGATAGTCTTATGGGAGCTGACAGGTTGGGCTCGCAAATCACAACGATAGGGAACTGGTTGGTGAATACATACTGTCTGAAGTCAGACATGCGTGGCTTAAGCCCTCTTGAGTTCCACTGAAAGACAGATGAATTCTTGACCTCCTCTCGAAACGATAGCATCTCGCGGGCCATGGTTTTACCCTAGAGCTGCAAGCACTGGACTCAAAGTGTCCAGCACCTGCAGCGCGCTCTGTGCAGACGGGGTCTTCATGTTGCTCAAGAGAATGCGCATTGCGCTCATAAGAAATTGCAACATGACTATGACCTGTCGATCGTCAGTCGTCTTTGCATCAGCGGCTCGTGAAGACATCGAGGGTGGCGGGATCCGATGCGACTCTGAATCAGGTTGCGCTCGTGAAAGTGAGGGCCACTCTTCACGAGGTGCGAGCGTTGACCCTGCCTTTGTTTTCGTTGTATCCGTCTTTGCAACGCTTGATGATCGGTGGCCAGTTGCTTTGGCGGTAGATGGCGTCTCTAGCGGCAGATGCGACGCTTCGTGATCTTCTGTGGCGATGCCGTCGTCGCCTGACAGTAGCAGCAGCCTCTCTGTGCATTGAATTGTCGCGCACCATACGTTTGAGTACCGCCCGGTCGTTCCGCACTCGCGGGCAATCCTTAGATGATGCTTCATGAGCACCATGGCAATTAGGACACTTTAATACAATTGCCTGGCAGACGTCTTCTGAATGAGGTTCAGCACACCGCGGGCACACAGCATTGTTGGTACAGGCACCTTTTACGTGTCCTATCTTGAAACATTTGTAGCATTGAAGGGGCTTCGGAATGTATGGGCGGACTTGGTGGTGAACGTGGCCAACTTTTACGTGTGACGGAAGGCTGTCTCCCTCAAACACAAGCTTCAAACAACGTGAGTGGCCGAGCCTTGCGATGTGCGTGATCAGGGCGCCTTCTGTAGTTGGCTTTATTAAAATAGGAAAGTCGTCAGTTGGGATGGAAACGTCGACGTCATAAATGACGCCAACACTGCCGTTACAGCCTGTGGGGATCACTGATCTCACTTTGGCACTGTCGATTTCCGTCACGTTCCGTAGGCTTTGCAGCGCGCTACGGTGCAGAACATCTACTGCCAGGACATTCTTCCGTGAGTTTATCCTCACGTCTTTAATCTCATTTGGCACAAGCCCCTCGAGAAATGCAGAGAGGACTTGCCTGTTTAGCAGTCGTAAATTGGCCGCAGGGTCTATGGCCATGAAGAACATAGTGTGCGGCCAGCGCTGTGGTGTAGTCTTCACGGTGGATACACTTGCCGACGATGATGTCCGCATCAGTCTTCTTTTTGCATTTCGGCTCATGACAACCGTGAAGTCGTCGTCCGATGAGTCGAAGCTGTCCGAGTAGAACTCCGTTGCCTCGCTGTCCGTGCCGCTTAAGGCATTCCCACGTTTCCTTGACACTGCCGGACGTGACGGCTGCGCGCCAGGAAGGTCCTTGGAGGCTTCTTCGTCCATTCTCGCATGAAGGGAGCGGCAGCTCCCAGAATCGGTAGGAAAACAAATCGAAAAAACCGAGATACAGGTACAAGCGTTCTATGAAAGAATCGCTTCGTCGTCACTAACTAGTCGGTACCTTAATGCGGTAACAAAGATTCAAGCTTTTTCGCTTTAGAGTAACCTCCGAGTTTGGGTTTTCACAGAAATGGGCCCAGGAAAATCGACATTATATTCTACAAGACATACATTTCACGGATGGTAAGAAGGCTGCATTAAATTACGCGCTGCGTATAAATAGGCGCATGGAATACTACATCGAATTTAATAAACCTGCCCTGTACAGTGACCTCTCGAGCTATGTGGCTTCTTTTCATGGTGCTTCAAGTTTCTACATTTTTAGCGAGGCTTGTATGCTCTTTGCGGAAGTCGTTTGTGATTGCTTTGATATAATTCAATGGCTAAACTTGCCTCACTTGAGACGTGTATACTTGAAATATCAGATTTTGTATTTTTTTTCCTTCCACTGGAGTATGAAAATGGTTTTACATGTATTAAACTTTATTTTAGTATGCACTCGTGTTTCGCTGTTCTTGTGCCTTCGAGAATACTACGCTGTCTGCCGAAACCGGCAACATTTAGACCGGTAAAATTAGCTTTATTTCGCGGCAAAATCTATTAACCTTATTTTACGGAATCACCAATACTGCTTCCAATTTTAAAAAGCATGGAAGAAGTTATAGAAGCGACATCAAGATGCTTAGATTAGGTTGCGTAAAACTGAAGTAATGAGATGTAGGTGTACCATCAAAGAAAGTTTTTAATGGGGTCTTGAAAAATATTTTAAAATATCCGTTCTGAAATGGGCTTTGTTGAATAGTCCTACGAAAACGACTATTTTTCTTTCACAGTATTCATGCCTGAAATTTTCTTGTCTGAAATCTTGTGGGGGACGTCTTTTTCTTCAGTCATTCGCAGTGGGAAAACCAGGTCTATGTACTTCATGTCACAACGTGGTTACAACGCTGTGGAGGCTGCACGGCTACTTAGCCATTAGAAAAGGCAAAGATTCTCAAGATGTATTCATCCACGCCGCGTCGTCTGCTCAGCGTCTCCATGGCGTCTTCGCGTACGCGTTGGGACATTGGGTGCGTCGACGCCTCGGCGAGTAAAGCGAGCAGACGGCAGTGCCGAACAAAAAGGAACTGACAGGTTCCCTCGTGAATTCACTTAAGACGACTGGAAGCCGAAAGCCATCTCCTTCTTTTCTTCCCAGTCGATGTATTGAACATCCCCCCCGCCCTGAGATATTTTTGCACATAACGTGATTTTCTTAATGCCTCAAGGATCGGAGGCCCTGCAAGCTTTCTGCACCTCAGCTGGTTATGCAATGCCTCCGTAATCAGCCCACTTTGAGCAAGCGAAGATGTGATGTGATGATGTCATGGTGACATCACAAATTTCGGCTATATGTAACGTCATGATGACGCCATATGGTGACGCCATCACGGGATGATTTTTTTTTTTGCATTACTCGTGTTGACGCTGCCGACGGTCAATTTTCTCGTTTGATGAGGCATCTAAGACTTTCGCCTTAAAAGGAATAAACATGGCGGCAGCGCTTGAGCGGATACCTGCACACCTTCCGCCTCGAATTCATCACGTCATCGCTGGGCGCTGTGGCAAGTTCTAAACTGACGCTTCAATTTGCTTTACATTTGCGTGCAGCATCTTCGACAACATATGCTCTTCGCGACTATTTTTCAATGTTTTCAAGATCCACTCCCAAACCTTTGAGACAAGGATCAGCAGGCGTGACTAAAGAAACAGCAAATTTCAATAATAGGGACAAAACATACTTGATAATTTGTCCTCAGCGAAAGATTAACCAAAGCTAGAGCCAATATTAGGACGGTAAGCAAGCAGCAAGCGCGAATTCGGATCGTAGAGTGCGGTCGCGTCGACATGGGTGCCGCCTTGTCGTTTCGTAGCTACAATTATGTGTGGTTACCACTACAATACAGCGTGTTTCACCACTGCGCATGCGCAGTACGTTGTCCCCTTGTGTGCTCACGTTAAGTCACGAAAAAAGCGTATCGTATGCAACGGACGTTGAGTCTGCGTACGCTATTTTTAAACGTGTTTACTAATTAAAGGCATACTACGTACATATGAAGCGGGATTAAGGTGTCACGTAGAGATGTGACGTAAACAAAAGCAAACGTCTCAACTATGCTAATTATAATGCAGTCACATTTAAAAGTATGTTTTTATTCGCAAGGTCGTAGCTCACAACATGCTGCAACGAGCTTACGAGATCTAGTGTAGACTCCTTTCTCCTTTCTTCTCCATGTATTGCATAGGTAGAAGCGCGCCAATATTGGCGTTTTAACTTCACCTCGCTGACATCCACGCAAAAAAACAATAATAAATAAATACAACAAGCGCAGGACACGCAGTTATCGAAAGAACCGTAATGCTGATGCAAGGAATCGACGGAAAAGTTCAAGCCAAATATTTCTGAGAAGCTAGGCGGTGGCGGCAGAAGCAAACAACCCACGCACGGAGCTCGAAACATTTTGCGACGCGCACTCTTAAGTTGCAAGTCATGCTTACGGCCGGAGCCCGTCGCGAGCGTGAAGGCGCTTCGCGTCGCCGGTTTATACGGATATCGATGAAAGGACGGCGGCAAGGACAACACCACTGCGGCTGCGAGTTTCTTTTTCTTTCGTTTGTTTGTTTGTTTTTCTTTTCGCATTGCCAGTCGTGCTGATAATGGTGGTAACGGCAAAGCGGTGGCGTACTAACTGGTAATGTATGGGCGGGATTTCACCAATGAAATTGTACGGCCGCTTACGCATGCGCCGCATGAAGCTCAGCTTCTTGGTCATTGTGGTCGAGGCATAAACGTCGCGGAGCCACCGCCGCCGCATCGCTCTCTGTCCTCCTTCTTGCGGACAGTGTCGCCGATTTGTCGGTTGAGCGGCAATTGTGTGGTAGCTTATATGTTCAAGCGTTTTACGAACACTGTTTCTGTACCACTGTGTTTCTGTACAACTGTTACACGCTGACCCTGCTCGCGACTTATACGGGGAATATTAACTGCGGCGCTGGCGGTGAATGTGTTGCGGCTGGTGCACCCGTGCAACGATGGTTACTGCGGATACTTCGGCACTGAAGTTTTGTCTTTCTTGGCAATTCGCGTTCTCCATTGAAGCTACGGGAGCACACGCTGTGGTTGCTCGGTGCACGTTAGACGCATTGAAAGCTGTTCCAAGTTGCGCATGATGCCAACGACTGTCCCGTTCAGCCACCGCAGCGCACAAGTCGCGACTCGTGCCTGTAATGGAGTGGTTTTTGTTTGTGCGCAAACGCAGCCGTCGGTCACGCCTGGACTATGAATTGTGTATCCTAAATAATCGGGAACTGTGTCCTGTGGACACTACCGGAGGACCAGTGAGACACTCTTCGTACCGGCAAGCTTCGTGACTCGGCAGCAAGTAAGCTGATGCTCAAATTTACAAAAGTGGTGCACTTGAAGGGAATAAGCCGTCTGCGAAAATTTGCGTCATTTACTCTTGCTAGGGTTGTATTGAGATATTTTGGTTCGCAATGTCGTCTCTTTTTTGTGAGAAAATTAAAGAGGGCGGGCATTGTCTGTGTCGCGGCGAATATAAGGTCTTTCAGGGATGGTGAACACTACATATGTATTATCGGTGTTAAATGAAACGCGAACAGCGGAGCGCGTGCCACAAGCATTAACGACGGCATAGCGCACACCGTCCAGTCATCACGATTGAAAGGCGCGCACATCCGGTGTGGCAGCACTGCGCGATTCCCCTATATTGAAATATTTTTGCTTCTGTTCAAGTTCTGATATTTGAAAGGACGAAAATAAGAGATATAAACGAACAAAAAAGTGAAACCGCCAAAAGCGCCAGGCACATCCACGCTGGCTGCCTTTATCACCATATCAGAACTAGAACAGAAGCGAAAAATAGCGCGCTAAGGGGATCGCACAGTGCTGCCAAACCGGAAGTGCGCGCCTGGCAGTGACTGGACGGCGCGCACTAAACCTCTGGTAATGCTTGGGTCACGCACTCCGCTGTTCGCGTTTCATTTGACGCCGATAGTACAGGCCGAGTAATTGAAAGTGGACGTGCTTCGAGTGCGTCAGGCACATTTACTTCCTGAATGGCCTTACCACCAGTCCACTATTCTGTGACAAGGTGCCGCGGCCCGACTGTGCTATGTATGATGAAAATGCGTCTTGCAGAAGTAACTGGCATATGGAACTGCGTCTTCAGATTTACCTGGAGAAGTATAAGCTCTATAACGGGTGCTTACTTGTAGATCGCCAAAATTAATAATTGTAAATGAAATTAAGTAAATTAAGTAAATGTAGATCGCCAAAAAGCAATTGTGGTTGATGCAATTCATAGCTGGCGTCAGCTGCATTTCACCCATTCCTCTGCATGACATTATGATCGCATGTGTTGGATGTACGACGCCCGTTCACGACAAAAAAGCGTTTATCTAGCGTCACCGTAGCAACCGGTGTTTCGGGGGAAATCTGATTTCAGTGACCGACGGGGGCGTTGCTAAGTCGGTACGTCTGACGCGCGTGATACGGGAGCGTTCTTCCATCCGCCACCGACCGACTCTCGCAGCGCGCCTCAACCATTTTGGATATGCCGCGAAGCATCGTTTGCTATACGGGAGTTTTAAAAAAACTTTGTCTAAGTTTCGTTCTACCACCGATAGATATCTGTTGCTGCCCCCGCAGACCGATGAGTGCGTGCCGCTGTTGCTGTATATGTTCGATCACTCCTAAGCAAGCCGTGAAGCAACGCCACCTTAAGTGTACGTATCTTAAACTGTGGTCAGGACACCATAATTTGCATGATCCCCAAGGCTGAGTGTAGAATAGTCCGATGACGGCAATAAACATGAAGCTGACGAAGATATAGCGAAAATTCTTGAAGACAACAGTCTGGCACTGACGGTTTTAGGCAAATGGCGATATTATGAATGTCAGGAGTGGGCCTTTATGCGTGTGAACCCCTTTTCCTCTTTCTATCTACCACCAACTTTCAACACCCCCATTTCTTTCCCCAGTGTAAGGTAGCATACCAGATTTTTGCTCCAGATTAACCGCCCTGCATTTCACCTCTCCTGTTTCGCTCTCTTCACAGGTTTCAGAGTAGTCAAAAATAATTTCTGATCTGGAAGAAAGCCTCTAAAATGGAGAATAAAAAAAAAAACCTACTGGTGGTTAAGCAAAGGCTGGGACAAAGCCATCTTTTTGCGACTGCATTTCTGTCTCTCAGTTTTCCATATTTACCCCCATTTTTTTGTGTTTTTCTTATATGTACCCATGTGTCAACTCGCCCAGCGAGCATCTGTAATGATCTAATTTTCTCTTTTTGTTTTCCTCGGCTTCGCAAGAAACCCAGCCTGCCGAACTATGAATGCTTTCCAAATTCGCCTAGATTTCATGCACAAATTAACAATAAAGAACGTTTGCGCTGGCAAAATTCGAGTTTCTCGCAGTCCCTGATGTTCATTGTAGCCTCAAAACTAGTGCTCTCTTTAATTACTGCTCTACTCCGGTTCTTGATCACCTTATGATTGTTTTGGTCAACGTTTGTGTAGGTGGCGCCCTCACGCCAAAACAGAAAAGGCAGAAAAATAGAAACTCAATTCTCATTTTTCAATTCGCCTTTCGTGTATTCATATGAACACCGGTGTATTTATTGTTAGATTATGGACGTGACTCGCAACTGAATCGATGACACATTCTTACAAGAATATTCAAGAACAATCATATTTCAAATTTTTGTCTCAGAATGCCGGATGCCTCTCCCAGATGTCCCAATACTCCTTGTTTTGTGAAAGTTTAGAAAATTTTAGGTGTCCGAATTTTGGAACTTCGTTACACAACCTACACTGTAAACAAAAGAAAAGAATCAATTCACTTCTTTTTTTTTGCCAAGGATATAACTACCACGTTGTCACTTTATTTAAGGAGACACCTTTGGGCAGTAGTACGCCCCACCACTGTGCAAAAGGTAATTAACGTGTCTTTTTAAAGAGAGTTGTATATGTGAGTTATATAGGTGGCAAAAAAGAGTGAAATAACACATTTTAAGTTTTTGGTTAGGGCGTAGCTCTCTATCGTGCACTAGTGCACTACCATTTTCTTGGCACTCAAGTTGTGCATTCAACAAACCACCGGTTATCCTTTGACTTCCACGGTGTTGAACTTGTAGGTGTGGCAAATGAGGCCGTCTGTAGATCAATTTCTCCGGGCAAAACAGGACCATAATGACGTCGGCGTTGGGGATCTCACTTGAGATAAATGGTATGGTCCTAAAATTGCCTTAAGAACTAATCACAACTGTGATTGTATTTACGAAAGTAAGAAGCATTCGATATTTATTTATTTAGGCTTTAGGAACAAGTGCGGTAGAAGGACGTCAAAAGAAAAAATCGCGCTCTCAATTAGTCAGGATTACATGAAAAGACACGTGCTTTTAGTGATGTCCCCTAGAAAATAAAAAAGGCGTAAAGAACTAAGCGTCTGGCAGCCACAGACACTAGACAAACGTTGCAAGAAAGTGCGTACACCGGCAAATAGCCGAACGACATCGAACTTTTTGTCACAAATGTAATAGTACCTGTATGCCGAATATCAACTAGATGATTTGTCAGGATTTTTTAACCATAAACAGAAGACACTAAGTAAATCCGCTAACTAGGAGTCTGAACGTCGCTACACTCTAAGAAAAAAGAAGACTGTGTTTGTCATTTCGTTGAGTGTTGACTTCCCCGTATACAGGGCGACCCAACTATCGGGCAGCTAGATCTGAGAAAAATGCAAGAAGTCGCGCAAGGCTGGGTAACATCAGAGCTGGTGGACACCTAGTTGGTCCTGTGTTGGCTAGGCTTTTGCCTTCACACCTCTCTCTTCCCACTCTTGCGATACTATACTATACTATACTATACTATACTATACTATACTACACTATACTATACTATACTATACTATACTATACTATACTATACTATACTATACTATACTATACTATACTATACTATACTATACTATACTATACTATACATGACTATGCTTGCTTGCTCTCTCTTTTTATGGGCGAAGCACCTTAGGGTCGAGACTTGTCCGCTGTTGTTCGTTGTTCGTGCTCACGGCACAGCACCGTGTCAAATCAAAACATCAGGTTTAAGAATAGGCTAATATCAATCATAATTGCGACGGTACAATATACATAAAATACCTACAAGCACAAACCCTTTCTACTAGTCGGCGACTTCAACGTACACATTATGGACCTTAGGACCTAGCTTTGTTGTCAACTCTCACTGCCGGCTGTCATGGTATATAGAAAACCGTTGCTATAGTCTAAACATATATATGTGCACATGAATAAAAAAAAGGTTTACAGTAGACAACAGCACCGGTTTACAAGAGCACCGTGTCAAATCGAAAAATCAGGTTTGGCAATGGGCTAATATCAATTATAATTGTGAAAGAACAATATAAAACACCACAAGCACAAACCCTTAATACTAGTCGGCGACTTCAAGGTAGATATTATAGACCTTAGGACCAAGTTTTGTCGTCGACTCCTTATGTCACTTTATGTCACTCAATTTACATTATATGGCGCAATGCTTGGGTAACGTATGGTTACTAACCCATAAGATACCCAGAGCTTCACCCACTCGTCATGATTCACTTCGTGGAGATGCGTGGATTTTTTTCTTTTGTTTTCTGTCTGTTACTCTCTGCCTCTTTCTCTCTCTGTCTATTTGTTTCTCTGTCTTTCTAACTTTTCTCCCTTTCTTCCCTTTCTTTCTTTCTCTCTCTCTTCACTCATTCTCGCCGCCTCCTTTCACTCTCCTCACCCTAGCTTCCCTTTCCCACCCCCTTGCCATACTATAGCACACAAGTGTTATTGTTCCTTTTTCCTTCTCTCTTCTCTTTTTGTAAGATCTCTTTTCTATCATCTTTTATTACCCTTACCCTCTACCCCAGCACAGGGTTGCCAGCCGGTCTGAGAACTGGCTAAGCTCCCCGTCCTTCCATTTTTCTTTTCCTCTTCCTCCTCCTCCAAGGCTATGGTACGCTCTCCTAGCGTGCCTGGATAGCCGAATGGTTAGGACGCTTACTTCGGATCGTGAGTACGCGGGTTCGGATCTCGCCTCACAAAACAGTTTCTTTCGCCAAGAACTTCTCTCTTTCTCTTCCTTTCACTTCCTTTCTATATCTTTCTCTCTCTCGGTACTCGTTCTTTCGCCCATCAGAGTTATTGCATCTCACGCCGGAGAAATAGGCCCACGTTTTCTTGGAGCCATGTAGAAGAGGAAGAAGAGGGCGAACTTCAAGAAGAGGAAGAAGGGAGCGCATGCCTGTTCATGGTGATGATAATTTTATATCTACGACACACGGCGAACATTGAGCATAACAGCTCTGCTGTAAAAAAGAGGAAAGGCGTTACGCGAAGCAACCCTCGTACTTATTGTTCCCGTTAGACTGGTGTTATTAATAATGCTTTCGTTAAAAAGTTTAAATTAGTCATAATTATACTGCATTAATGACATGTACTCATCTAAACATCAAAATGTCAATGGAGCATATCTAGCCCTGTTGAAATGACATCTAACGGCACTATTTTCTTCATCGTACTGATTGCATCCTGATTTTTTCCAACTGATAAGGAAAGCCCGCGAAATGTGAAGAATAAAGTGTAGTTGGGGCACCCTGTATACGATTCTCTTTAACTCTCTCTTGGAGGCCACTACACTCCGACGCGAGAGTAATGATCTCCAAAAACAGAGTTCACGTGCCTCTTTAAAGAGAGTCACGTACGCGGCAAGTCAGGACTAAAAAAAAGAGCCGAACGACGCTTTTTTAACGTACTGTCAACGTTTCGTTGTCTGCTGAATCCAAGTTCTGGTGACCATGCTGTGGCGTTCTGCATGTTCCCGTATGTGCGCCGATAAGGTCATGTACCAAGTACAGAGCGCGTGGTTAAACTTCAGAAGAAACGACATGACTGTACTGAAAAATTACACCATTTCCCCCTTAAATATACCATGAGGTGATGCGAAGCCGGAGCACTTGCAAGATCGCGTTCCGTTGGCGTTCTTTGGGCATGCTACCGACCTCGCGTCGTGGAACGCGAAGAGGAACGCTATGCGCGTTTCGTCTTCCCTCTAGCCTGGCCGTTAATTCTCACAGGGCGAGCGGGGAAGGCGGTCGGCAGGCGTGCGAGAGGGGGGCAGCGTAGGAGAGGAGAGAGAGGGGGAGGGGACGCGCATGAGCTGGTGCTCATCGCGGCGTTGCGCAGGAGAGAATTTCGGCATGTCTAGCCCGCGTTTCAGAGGAAGAGTGGAAAGGGGGAGGGGAGAGGGGTAAATGGGAGAGGGGAAGTGTAGAGGGAGAGGGGAGGGGGGAAGTGGATAGGGGGAGGGTAGAGTGTGAGTGGAGAGGGCATGCGCATGCGCAGTAAGAGTGGTCACGCGGCACACCACCACCACCACCGCCACCACCGGATTGAACTCCGCCATAAGATACTTCGCATCTAAAAAGAAAAGAAACAGATAAAATCAAGCGGGCGATGCGTACCCAGTTTGGCGGCTGTCGCGCAAGATAGGGACGGGCATGAAAACGCGAAGAAGAAGCGACAGAAACACCGGAGCGACGGCGGCAGCGAGGGATCGCTCGTGCACGGAAGGAAGAGCACAATTTTTCACGCATGAGAGAGCGGGGATCTCCGCATGGTACCTTGATTCTGACGACGACCAAGAATGTGCTAGAAGCGCAGCTATATGCGGGGTGACGCTCGCCGTCTATGTAGTAATGTGAACGTGCGTATTTCACGCTTCAGGAGCACAGTGTATATATATATATATATATATATATATATATATATATATATATATATATATATATATATATATATATATATATATAATAGCCCAGGGCAGGAGCCCGGTTTTGCAATGAGCATGTTTCTGTATAGCGCTTTGTGTCGTAATAAAGGCCTTATACTTTTCTGCGGGGTCTTCCCTGCGTCTTCTCTGGACCCCAATAAAGTTTGCATCATCATCATCGTCATCCTTTTCTGCCTTCGCCAATTTTCTCAATTGTCAGAGTTTTTTTGTTTCTTGCTCTCAAAGCTTCCGGCATGCCGTACGTTCTTCCGGTTTACTTCCGTGTTCGCAGAAACGCCGTAAAGCGTAATTGAAGTGACCTGCCTCCTCATTTACAACTCTCACGGTTTTTGGTCGCAGGAGCAACGAATGACACCCTTGCTTCTCTTCCAAGCTCCTCCGGTCGGGCACTTACTTCAGGGTTTCCAGACATTCAGAAAAAGTATTCTACAAATAGAACTGATATGAAATCGATGGTTCTGCTTCACGTTCAGCGTTATATTGGATATATATAACATCGGGGCATAAGTTTAATAAGGTAAGCACCAACCAACTGTCAGTATAATTGATAAAAATTATGCGAATGAGCTCCTCGGTAGAACAGGCGCTTTTCTTGTGAGCAGCTTGGGTCGTCGCAGCTTCTGGAGGAGCAGATCTCAACCACCCGTTTCCCTCTACGTGGCCTCCGAGATCTGGTTCTGCAGCGCGACGAAACACAAGTTTAGCTCAAATAATGCACCAGGGCGCACAAACGCTGAGGTACGAGTGCCCTACCAGACACCTGTATAAGTGAAGGGTTAGGGTCGCCTCCATAATTGTTGTTGTGTGTGCCCGTCATATTCCCATTACCCGTTCATATGCACTGTTCCATGTGTATACGCACTGTGCTGGCGACCCTCGTGATAAATGAGCGCTACCTAGCGCCCTCTGACCGGCGCAGGGTGCCTGTAGGTTGTAAAGTAGCGTGAAATACGTGGCAGTGGGCTACCGGGAGAGGAAGAAGAAGGGAAGGCAGGAGGGTCAAGCAGACTCGCATTCGGGTTGCTACCCTACGCTGGGGGAAACGGATGAAGGAATAAAGAGATAGGGAGGTAGAAAGAAGTGAGCATGCAAAAAATACGCGTGAACTTAAAAGAACACCACTGCGTTTCATAATACTGGAAGCAGGATCTCAGGCTATCACGTACCGCTGTAGATAGTCGAGTCATGGTGCCTACTGAAAGCTTTCTGGACAGGCTATAATACTGCCGTTTCTCTCTCATCTTTCCATCTTTCTTTCCTCTTCGCCCTAGTGTAGGGTAGCAAACCGTATGTTTCAACTGAACCGTGACCTCACACTCATCATAAGACGTTGTAAGGTTGCGTCGAGGGATACAATAGTGCAGGGGTCCTCAAACTTTCTGGCCTCGGGGAACCCCAACGGCTTTTCCAGAGTGCCATGCAACCCCTAAAATTTTCTTTAGCTTTAGGGGTGGGGGGCGTTTTGACCTGTTCCCTTTTCTTTAATATCGAAGGCCATCGCCGTTGATGTGGAACTCCCGATAACACATAGACTAGCGAGTCCCCCCGCGCCACTCTGCGAGTCGCGTAAAGCGCCCGCAGACAGTACACTGCATGCTTGGGGCACCGGGAAACGTAAGCAATGTGTTCCTGCAAACGAAGCGCCGGATAAACCGAGGCCTGTTCTATTTTTTGCAAAACAAAAGAAGGACGTGTGCCAGTCACACAGCGAAACGGCCGTCGATCGATTCAACGTTCGTAAAGCTAAGCCTGAATGCTCGTGTAGCCCACAGCTGGCACGAAGCGACGCCTGTTAGGCGCATCAAAGCGCTTGTTGCGCGTTTTGATTACAAAACCGAAATAGAACAGTGGCAAATCACCGTGTATTAAAACTGCGCCACATAATCGCCGACACGATAGAATAAAACCGACATGAGCCACGAATAAAACCGCCACGAATCGCCGACATGAGCCACGAATAAAACGCTGAGGTGCCCGTTAATGTCGTTTGATGCGGTTTTAACGCTCACGAGCATGAATTACCAGCGCTCCCCACGTTCTGTCACCATGGGTCTGCAGATCGTGCAAGTTTCGTGGCCTGCGCTAGACAACGCGTATTTAGTGTCTCGCCGCGCGCAGACGCCTGATGTGCGGATGCGCCATGCGAGTGCTTCGTTAAATGAAATACAATACACACTTGCTTGCTTAACTAAATACGTTGCTAGTGGAGGTCAAACGGGAGCGGGTTGCATTGGTTCTTGCCGCTCTCCGAACCTCAAGATGTCCTTCACGGAGCCCCTGGATCCCGCGGAACCCACTTTGAGAACCCATGCCATAGTGAAAACCCTTAATTTCGTCTCTTAAAGATTAACCTGTGGTGGAATAATTAATGACTATAGTTTGTCGGGATAAAGAGACTTACTGTTAAAGATTAGCAGCACTTTAGGCGTTTACATTAAGAGGCAACACTTACGGTAAAAGTTGCGCCATTTCAATCGAAAGGGCAATTGATTTTTTTCCGCCACACGTACGCTAGTCTCTAACGTCGTGTAAACATTTTTAGTGTTAAAGATTAGCAGCACCTTAGACGCTTACCTTTATAGGCAGCACTTACGGTACAAGTTACGCCATTTCAATCGAAACTGTAATTTGTTTGGTCTGCCACAAGTACGCTAGTCTCTAACGTCGTGTAAACATTTTTCGCTTTCCGTCTGAGAATTGATAAAGTAGAAAGAACGTCCTCTTACTGCGCTGAGTATTCTTGCGGACATTGCAAGCAGCATGGCAATCATATTGTGCATCAGGCTGTACTCATGGTCTCGGAAAATGAGTTCTCATACTGGAAATCGTTAAAAATAACATGGCTGATCCCTCTGTCATAGGAATCGTTATAACACGAAAGTGAAACGTGTCTTAGCAGACGTAGTTGAATGTTTGTTGTGCATTCTTTCGCCCCAAGCGCGAAGGAATGAATGCTACAGCATCAAATTGTAATGTTACGCGAAGAACGGCAAGCCGCTCGAAACTTGCAAGGAGCTGCTCAAGCACAAGGAGGCGCGAGACGAACATACACAGGATGAGCGCGAACTGTCACAGTTGTAACTTATTATGTGTGAGCAGCGCGCTCCTTTCGCTAAAGCGGCTGCTGCAGTGAGCGAGGTGACCTTCGTGCTCTCAACGCAAACTTGCAGGCAGAGCGCAAGACGTACAAACCACCGAACCGAGGTCACGAGATAAGGGCCCGCACGAGCGACCACGCCCTGTCGAGGCGCGCGCTAATCCGCGTGGGGGACGACTTTTAAAGCGCGCTCTTCGAGCCCTTCGCGCCATCTCGCTAGTGATAACGAAAACACGCTGTACCGCCGATCTCTCAGTACCGCCACCGGCAAATGGTGTACATAAATAGCTCGCCGTTAGCATAGCAGAGAACATACCGTCCGTGGCGGAGTCGTTTCGCGCTGCGCGCTGGCGATCTAGAGGTCGTAAGTTCGACTCCTGGTGACGGAACTTTTTCTTATAACTTTTTCTTTGCCATATGTTAGTCTTTATATTTTAGAACGTCATATCCGTCACGGAAATGCGTCAGTGGAGCCGTGGTGGACCCCGGCATAAAACACTTTCGTGTTAAAAAGCCTTTCAGTTTTCTTTTTTGTCGTCTAGGGCAGCTATGGGATTGAGTTCTTTCGTATATAGCACAGATAGTGCGAAACACCACTGGGTACAAAAACGTTAAAAAAAAAGAAAAGCAGTTTCATTGAGAACATACATATTTCGCGCGAGACGTGACATTCGCACACGTATCTGTGTGTATGTGGCGTGTGTGACGTCGCACTATTTTTGTGTATACGTGATTACCGTATGTACCATATAGGCGTCACCCGACGCGCGTTGTAGCGAGCCAGGTGATAAACCAGGCCACAGCATCTCTGAATATATAATTAAATATTTCTTTTTGTCTATCCACACACATTTCCATAGGGTACGCCTATAGTTTCCAGAGGCTGATATGAAAAAGTATTTCAAATGGCATATACATTTTGCGTTCATCTCCCGTTTTGACGCTGGTGGCAGATTCGAAGTGTTCGAGTTCGACAGCTCTTGTATATAATAGACAATATTTGCCACTCTTAGCGCGGAATATATTGTGGAAAGATTGAAGGTACGACAACATGATTCGAGTTCCTTTTCACCTCACCGATAATGAAAGGAAGTTGGTGGCGCTGTCACGACGTCCACAGCCGTTCTCCTGCGTGACAATACGACGGCGCGCAAAGAAGCCGAGTTCGCATCCGGTATTATTCTTTCTTCGTGGCCGACGTGGAACATTGTACAGATCAGGAAAATTCCAATTTTTCGGAAATTAATGCCAAACACGCGTTTTGATGATCGTGAGATGGGCCTTTCGTTGGATCGTAACCAGACGCTGGCAGGCTCTATAAACAAGAAGTGAGACGCTGTGCCGATGCCGTCCGAAAGGGGCGTTCCGGGAACGCTGCTACTATAGAACTTCCAATTAACAGCGGAGCCATTCGTCTGTCCGGTGTCACGCCGGGGCAGGTTACCCGCCTCACCGCTAGGGCGATCATTATGATGATGATGTTCGTGATGCACGTAATCTCACTGATCAATCACATACAGTCTCGCGCTAACTGCTTCGTTGTCCTACGCTTTTCACGGTGTAAAACTGGCTGAAGTTTTGGTAAAACTCTACCCTTATATGTATCACATGAACTCCCAACGGAGATAACGCGCGGATTTAATCGTCTCTCTCACCTTCCCAAATCCGATCGCTTATAATCATTTTTACTCGGACCTCTACTCAGACAGATGTAAAGACTGCGATAAGCGGGCGGACCTCAGACACATTATCTGGGCTTGCCCCAACATCATGAAGGGCCAAACAATAGATAATGAACGCGGAGCAGCGGGAGACCGCGCTACTTAGTTGAGACAGCGAGGACCAGTTAAAAGTAACCACACAAGCCGAAGACGCCGCTAGGACCCAAGGACTTGTAGCCGCCATGTAAGGGAGGCAACATAAACTCCTTTGACACTTGCCGTTTCAATAAAAGTTTCGATAAAAATCCACCCCTTGTGGAATACCTCAAATGCGAGGTTTTTAAGGAAATAAAGTGAAGTAAAAAGTTATTTTGTCTCTCGATGCAACCACTTTAAAAAATGCATTGTGCCGAAGCACTCCTTGGTAGCGGGGAGGTCGGTTGCTTGCGAGTCCATGAGACCATCTACCTGTAAAACCGGGAGACTGTAATAAAAAGATTACGCCTCACCCTATGTGTCTTAATGGGGAATGATAGGTCACAGGTATCGGAGCTACTCAAAAGGCTACGGGATGGTAACTCAGATAGCGAACCTGCGACAGAGCGCAGGTTTTATAGTGCCATACAGCGAACGATATTTTTAGCTTTGGGCCAGAAAAACGGCTGCGGCCTTAGCAAACATATCTCTTCCGTACACGTCAGCGGGCTCGTAGAGAACGGAGTACTTTAAATCCACTCGCCTCTCGTTCTGGAGACCATGCACCACTTCGTCTCCATGTTGTTAAGCAAAGCTCCTATAAGTTACAGATTTCGGTGGTGGTGGCGGTATAATTATCGAAGAACCTGACGCCAGCGATTTCACAGAAATGCGGGTGTGCACAAATAGGCTTTCGAAGGTGCGCCGATCAGATGCGCATTTGTATGCGCCGCTTCCCAATAACTGATGCTATCTCGAACATGGGCTGTCGGCGTTCTGCCGTTTCTGATATGGAAAATCTGATCTTTTATCGAGATCACTTCTGATTTCACGTGGCCACGTTTCATTGGGTACCTTTCATTGTTGCATTTCATTGTTACAAGCATGACCGTCGTTGTTGCCGGCGTCGTCACTACACTTCACAAACTCATAATGTTGGAGAACAGGTGGGCCGTATGGTCCGCCGGGACTCCAACAAGCGGGGGGGGGGGGGGGGGGGGCTCGAAAGCAAGGATGAGCTTCGTCTCGCACATGCTTTTGTCACTATTCGCACCTTGCATGCGACTCCGTACCTGCACTTACAGAAGCATGATGAAGGTTCTTTGGAGGTCATCCTCCAAAAAATTTCACCATCTCCCACTGAAGGAACCATGTCGGTATGCGAAGCAGCGCATGGGTCCAACTTAAAGTTCCCTTCATCGCGGGCACCCTGCTCGATGTTAACGAGCCCTTGCAAGTGGAGCACACCATGAATTCACTGCAGTTGCTGTTGCTGTTACTCGTCCCGAATTCTTGTTGGAGTACGCGACGCGGGTTCATCGCGCGTCTGCAGAATCTCGTTCACCGACGCCATCACGTGATTGCTGAGAGAGTGTAAGGGGGAGAGGCCACGACGTCTTACCCAGCCCCTTACACAGGCCCGAACGCACTAGCGCGTGCCAGCACACGTGGCTTTGTCTGCGTTACGCAAAGCTAGGACAGCATACGGCAGCCCGGCCCCTAAAGTGCTCTGCACGTATCATCATCAAGGCGGTCGGATAACAAGAGGAAGAAGAGTTCTCCTTGGCGCGAGAGAGCGCTCAGATGGCTATGCCTAGGTGGGAGAAATCGGCCGGCCGCCAATGCAATACTGACAAAGCCCAGCGCGAAAGCTGCTTCGCATCTAAATATCGGTTAATATCAATGGTCATGGCAAGCGCTTAACATTAAGGAAGGAAAGAAGCAATTTTACACTTCTCAAGTACCTTGTTTTTTTCTCACATTAGCCGGCAAAGAATCAGGCGCAGAATTTCAGACGGAAACGACATGAGACACACTGCCACAACGACAGCATTTTCATTCGCAACGACAACATTGTTGCTTGCAGCACCCAGAAATGGATAGCACCGGCTATAGGCCGCTAGTATGAAGCCAGAAATTAGAAGGGTCCGTGCACATGGTGCTTATACTAAGCCATGCATGGGTTTGTGAAGGCATGATAGAGCACCTAACCTCGGGTATTTGATAAATTAAGTTCATACAAAAAAGAGCTAACATACATTGCGGCTTCAATCTAGAACCCTTTACTCGCTCCCTCGCAATTCGCGTGAAGCAGAACTGAATGAACTTTGACAATCCGACAATATTAGCTACAGTGCCGTTGAAGAAGTAAACATTGATTGCATGCTGAAAAAGTAAACATTTAATTCCATTTAACTGCAAGGTGACTGAGTAATGACGCCGATTACTGCAGTCTTTCGAGTTGGTGACCATGGTGAACACGTTTTCGCAATTCTCTGCGAATAGAGCCTACGTTTGTCGATAACTGGAGCATGTGCCTTCTATTGTGACATCGACTTACTTTTACGTTATTTAACGCCTTACGCTGATGACATTATAACGTGCCCCAAAATTCACTCGTTACTATCACGTAGGAAAGGCGATATCACTGTGCTCCCGTGAAAGAGGTGGTTCTTTAAGCGTGGGCTCCGTAGCCTCCGTGATTAGCTACGGCAGCGCACCGTTGGCATACCGTTGAACGACGCGCTGCCGGAGCTAATAACGGAGGCTACGGTTTGAGATACGTATTTTCGGCATCATGTGGGAAACGACAAGAACAACTTCTATTACGGAATCACATCTCTACTGGCAGGTTTAACTGACAAGCAGTTAACATCGCGGGGCATCTGTTCTTCAAAATAAAGCATATTACGAAGACAATGTAGTGCTGGGAAACTACCTTCTTTTCATCTTTTTGTTTCATTTTCGTTTTCCCGCTTTCGACCATTTAAGCGCCATTGTGTTAGTCGGACAACGGGAGCATTTGTTCCTCTATCGCGACATAGACTTACCTCTGCGTGCTTTCGCACCTGCTCTGCCTTATCCTGTAGAACAATTTGTAGACTGCTACATCGAGCAGCAAATAAAAGCGATCTCCCCAGATGACAAATGACTTGGCAATTTGGCTGTGCAATTCATGAGCAATAAAATCAGTAAGGATTCAAAAGAACGGTAAGAAATAATAGCATCTCGAGTTTCACGATTTGGTTATGAGGCACGCCGTAGTGGTGGTCTCCGAAAATTTTGACCATCTGGTGTTCTTAAAAGTGCGCTGACATCGCACAGTGCGCGGGCCTCTAATATTAGGCGTCCATCGGAATGCGACCGCCCGCGGCCGAAATCGAACCCACGCCTTTGGGTCCGCAACCCGAGCACCGTAACCACTGTACCACCGCGCCGGGCATTGATTAAGGGATGAGCTCACGAAACGCTGTGGTCGTTAGAGATGCAAAATTTGCAAGACATTGCTGTTCTGTCTTTTTTAGACGTTCGCAGTAACGGTTCTCTCTCTCTCTCATTTAGGTTAAATCTAATTGCGCTAAATAAAACGAACCTTCTAAGTCATCACGACCAGACTTCGTGTCGTTTCCGATGCCACTGGCACGGCGAAGACGGAATGACCCAAAGAACAACAAAAAAGGTAGCCCAAGCAGAAAAGATTGCGGCCTCAATTACAATTTCCGTTGTTTACAAATAACTAACATCATAACAGTACATATTTCTCCAAACCAAACAGAGAAGCTGTTTTCTTCTTTATTTTTACTTTCGCGACTTGCGTTTTTAATGTTCACGATCGAGAGGTGATGTCACACTCGCTACTCTAAAATGAAATGCTCTGTTACTTTTCAGCACGCTCTGCCGGTTTACTCTTCCCTTTCTTCGAGGAAAGAACGCGGTGAAGTCTCCGTTTTTATAAGGTTCAAGACAAAGCGCTGAATTTGTTTTTTTTCATTACAAGTGCAACTGTATTAAATTGCTTCCACGCCTTTTCGAGCGCGTGTCACTTCATACACACAATTTAAAGGGCTCTCAAACAGTCTCTAGAATACAGAAAAAAAAGGCTATACGTCTTCTCACCGCACTTTTGACGCCAACATGGCGATTAGCGTAACGTCATTATGTGATGCAAGCTCCCGATTGGTCCACGTGCGAAGCTATCAGTTGTACCTCGTCTGCAACCACGCTTTTGTCATGAAGCCTCACCAGGGGCGTAGCAAGGGGTTGGGGGGTTGGGCGGTTTCAACCCCCCCGCCCAGAATTGTCAATATTGCTTGCGCATTTATACACGCACGCATACAAACGCACGCACGAACATACATAATATATGGTTGAACACCCCTCCCCCCCACCCCCCCAAAAAAAAAAACAAACTTTCTGGCTACGCCCTTGAGCCTCACATCTGTTCTCGCTTCCTGTAGCGCGCGGTATGATCTGTTTGGCCCACAGAGGGCCAATCAAGTCCGGACACAATGCGCTGCATTGTTCTCGATGCACATCAAAAGCTGCATGCTTGGATGGTACATCTGCGGTTTATCGGACTTCCTTTGGGCGGGAAACAAATTCCAACCTGACTGACAAAATGAGGAAGGAAATTACTGCATTATTTGTCTGTCTGCCTAGAATGTCCATGTCTCGCTTTTACAAAGTAGCAGACACAATAAATCCCTACAGGGGCCGTAACTTTTCCTTCATGTAATTAATAAAACTAAGTGTTCTCCCAGCCATCTTTCACCGTATTATGATTTGCACAACTGTACGCTGTCCATGCCACCACATAACATTTTTCGGACCTAGCGCATTTTTTTGGGCGTTTACTTGAAGGTTATTTACTCTCAGTAGCCTTCTGTAGTACAGTTGTGTTTAAGCATCTTAGAAGTTGCGCAGATTTGACTCTTCACTATATGACTATTAAAAGTTTTCTGATATGTATATCAGTGCTGTCTGCATCACGGTGCAGTGTCGCAAGTTCCCGTCATCGAGTGGTCGTTCTTACGGGCTGTAAGGTATTATGAATAAGCGTGTAAATAAGTATGGAAACAAATGTTTTGTTATTTATTAACTGATATGATTACACAGCCAGTAATTAAGGGACAGATATCAGCCCGGGCACTGCATAATAGTATATAATAATTGTTGGGTTTCACATCCCAAAACCAATTATGATGATGAGGGACGCCTTAGTGTAGGGTTCCAGAAATTTCGACCATCTGGCGCTCTTTAACGTGCGCCTAAAGCTATGTACTACATGGGCTTCTGGCATTTCGCTTCCATTGAAATGCGGCAACCGCGGCCGGCATTCGATCCCGCGACCTTCGTGTCGGCAGTCGAACGCCATAATCACTAGACAACCGTGACGGGGCCGCCACAACACATAACACACAAGTGCAGTAGCCAAGCCTCGTGCAAGGCAGAGAATCCTTATGGGACGCTTCGTTCCAATGTTCAATTAGGAGGTCTCCAAGTTGAGCAAGATGACGGCGCCATTCTCGAAAGAGGTAAAGACGGTGCACACATGTGAGATTAGCAATACATACATAAAATGCGCTGAACATACAGGTGCTGCGTACAACAATCCTTCCAAGACTACACCACTCCCACAGCGACTGCTTTGTTCCTCTCTCTTTTCTTTATATGTGTCATCAAACCCAATAATGGAACCTAATTAAATGACGCGTGTATGCCTTGACATCTCTTCACCAAGTCATTTCGCTGCGAACAACGGTCACAATTTTCGAGAAAGGCTGAACGTGATCTTTATTCTGCCCCTTCGCCAAAGAGCGTCATTAAGCATCATTAGCCTCCCATACCTTGCCAACGTTTTTGTTTTCTCGTTCTGTGCGAATTAATGGTAAAGAGTACCATCGTCACACCTGATCCCAGACCACAGTAGCCACCTCTGCGTGACCCAAACTACGATTTCCAAGAAATGACTACCTCATGGTCGAAATTTGTCAAAACGCGGTCTCACAAGAGATTTCTCCAGAACTTCTTCGGTACTGGCAAAGGGAGCTGTCACTGTCCGTGCAGGAGTCTGGCAGCGAAGATAAGCCATCTTGTCGAAACGCCGGCTGCGTAGACTTGTCTTGGTTTCAGACAACAAAACGGAAAGTCGGGCTAGTTGGCCTTGGTTCAAAACGAATGGAAGTGCACAGGGCGGAATACAGGACGAAACCCTTGAAGAAATACACACGGGGAGCACTGTCCGTGCTTGCTTCTTCAAGTGTTTCATCCTGTATTCCGCGCTGTGCAATTCCGTACGCCGTGTCTTAGTTTCCCGAAATTTTGGGGGTGTGTTCGTCTTTCAACGTGCGCCCGTCCATCCGTCCGTTTGTCTGTTTAATGTCCCTGTAAGCAATTTTACTTCTACATCGAAAAATTCATATAACTTCGCTCTCACACGGCATTTCCACGGATGAGTTAGTACGTATTATTTGTTTGCATTTTTCAAAAGTATTTTTCGAATGCATTTTGTTCTTTTGTAAAACAAAATGCATATTGTACAACAATCATGCTATATTCGTTAGGTTGTGATACATGTGCTCCCCCCTCCCTTCGCAATGCCTTGTGGTGATGTAGGTAACAAGGAAATATATCCAGCCAAAAACGGACGAACATAGGTAACGGTGAAGGAGACAGGAAAGCGGCTAGACTACCGACTCTTCAATCGACTTTAACCGACTTTTTTAGTTAACGTGCACGCTGCGAATCTTTATTGTTCAACTACACACAAGAGAAATCTCCCACCGGCACTACATTGAAGGTCGAGACTCAGTGCCTATGTACACGGCGTGGCCGGTGAACCGTTGTGCAGCGCGAGCTGTCGATTTTTCAGTCACGAAACTCGCTAGCAGACGCTGCCTGCGTCGGCGTTGTCTCTCGCAGGCGAGGGCGCGTTCTCGTTCCTTGCGAGCTTTCAGTTCAGCGTTCATCGCAGAAAGAGCGTTTCCACAATCAACGCGCGCCGTTCGCTCTCTGTCGCCGCTCGGCTAGCGCTCAGGCGGTGGCGCCCTCTCTTGCGCTCAAGCAAATGAACCGTCCCGACAGCAGACGACGATGCACGATGCACACCGACACCCCGAGACCTTAAGGCGCTTCGCCATTAAAAAGAACAGGCGTGTAACAATATTGCGCAGCTAGCTGGGAAGTTGAGCGTAATTTTTGACATTTGTGATCAACAGCTTTTTCTTTTTGAATTAAGTCACACGTAGTTTCGTTTCAAGCGTCATTTAACTCCACCCATGCGCTCGATCTGAAAAAAAAGTTCGAGGGACACAATAATGTTCTTTCTAGCTTCTTGCGCTGGCATTATTCTTTATAGCATTATTCTTCATAGCAATTCCTTCGCCTCTTCTTTTTCTACTCTCTAAAAAAGTATACCTGTTCGCTTTTGAAACATTCTTTTCACCGCTCTAAAACTCTGAAAATTGCTTCAGCTATCAAAGGACGCTTGTTTCGTGCCGCAGCCGATTATTACTCTCCAGATCACGAAGGTCTCCGCTGGCAAACAAAAAAAAAAAAGGTGATACGGCCACAAGCAAGGAGTTGTTGAAGGCGCATTCTTGAAAACTCTCTCGATCCTCCTTCCGTAGCTTTTTTTTATCTTTTTATCCTTGTGAGTCCAAGCTTTCAAGTAATGCACGTTGCCCGCTTGTTCGAAGTCTCCTACTTCAGAGTTTTGTTTTTACTGTTCTTTAAAACTCGGTTCAACGTGCTTCGTTGGGTTCTTTTTTAATTATTTTTATTTCGTTTATACACCTCTTGATGTCTAACACGTGTCGCGTCGTTTAAAACTTCGAAAGCGCATTGACCTCACGAAAGAAGAGTTCCATTTTGCCCGAGATTGCTCGCATTACCTTCATTCCTGTTCTCACTCCTCGATTTAGGCATTCTTTTAAGTGCAAATGCTTTTGTAGTTTGGTTATTATCGTTTTGCTTTATTTTTCTACGTGATTTCCTTCTTGCAAACAGATCGGTTTTGCTTAAACACATAGCACACCCAGTTTGTAGTCTTGTTCCCCTAACACAGAGGCTGCAAGCACGTTCTGCTTGTTTTTTTTTTCCTTCAGCGATATGAGTTCAAAGAGGCGCTTTCACATTAATACTCCCCGTTCGAATTGCACATTCCGTCGTAAACTATAAACTAAAAGAAAGAAAGTGCAATGAACTCTTATTGCCGGCCGAGGTAACTTCCTTAGAAGCGCAGGCATCTCAAAGCCAGAACCACTTTGCGAGTCAGTTTTTATTAAGGCGATGCACTTAGGGTGCCAATCAACCCGGTCCTGTGCTTTCTGCTGCCACGTTATACCTACAAACATGGGAGAGGCATTTGCCCTGCAGTGGGCGTAGACAGGCTGACGATGACGACGATGATGACTTAGGGTGCCTCATCAAACGCGAAAAGTGACCGTCGGCGTCAACATGAGTGACGCGAAAAGAAACATCATCATGTGATTGCGTCCGACTATGACGTCATCATGACGTCCCAGGTCGCTAAATATTTGTGGCGTCATCATGACGTTACATTTCGGAACTTCAAATAATGACGTCATCGCATGACGTCGTAGCTTGCTCAAAGGTGGGCCGATCCTGGAGGCACTGCAAAAAAAAATTGGGGGCCCTTAAGCTTCGCCTTTAAGAGTTGAACGCGATAGCGAAATCCGGTCCGTAGTGCGCACTTCAATCACTAAGTGCATACTTATTAATGTGTGTTGTTACACACGCACACGCACACAGACACACACGCGCGCGCGCGATGTATCTACAGTAATGGTACCGGCTTAAACACTAGATAAATGCCATGTAGTGGAAGGAGTCTCCTTAACGCATTTTGTTCGGCAGGTGTCACGAAGAAAATGAGCCCATTCGGCGAAATGTAACGCATTGGCGATGCCATCAAACTGCGTTTTGTGAGCGACGCCGTGTTTCGAAAAAAGGCGGGTTAGTGCACCCATCGCCGCTAAAAAGAAATACAAACTTGCAAACAGCTCCACAAATGGACAACTATGTCCATCTAGCGGAAAATATATCACACAAATAGCAAACATTAGGTAATCTGCTGCCATCTGTGAGGCATTGTGAGAATGTAAACGCGGTACCGAACTTGTGGTCCATTAGCCATCGTGCATAGTCATTCATAGTGAAACAGTAGAATTATGCAATGAAATTTCTTCTCCTTTGGCGTAGCTCTAGCACCGTTGCAATCATATTTTGTCGTAACACATGTACTTATGGATACATTCGCAGGATGTACGTCGGTCAATGGAATGCAGTCCTATCTGTGCTTTCAGGCGCATTCTATATCGGTGTTTTTGTCGCTTGCTGCACTACGATTAATGAGAATACGTCCTTTCTATTAAATCTTTCAGCCATTATTTATTCATTCACTCATGTACCCTAAAAGCCACACACACCGAAAATCGGTACGAACAATCAAGTAGAAAATATTTAAAAAATAAATAATAAAAAAACTTATGAAAGCTACTATAAAGACAAATTTCACTAACTAAAAATAAAGCATAACATGACGTAGTACATAATAACTTCAGGACGCTGAAAATTTACATCACGAAGGAGTAGCCCAGTGTATAAACGAATTTGTGCATGTAATGTAATATGTTAAACAAGTCACTATAAGCGCATGTACAATCTAAGAGACATAAAAACTACTTCGTGCTCTGTGTCAGCATTTCGCCAAAAGTGAAACACAGCAAACGGAACGGCGTGTATATCCGCACAACATATGTCCTCGAGGTAATCAGAACTTCTGGGCCAACCGTTACTGTGACATGTATATACGCAGCACCGGGAAGAACGAAATGCTCGAATCTGAGTCGCTCTAGAAGTCTCTCAGCTCCTTTTGTCGCCTATATTTGAATGAATACGGTAACTGTGGTTCAATCGTCGCGAACTCTTTTGCCACGAGAAGAGATGCAAAGTTGTAGTTAGAAGCGCTGCTTTTTTTCTCATATTATGGTAACAAATGAGTGATACCAGTCGCTAAAGTGCGAATGAGAAACGCGGGAGGGAGAGGGTTGTGATGAACGACGCGTCATGTGCACTCGTCGTGTTTTCACATTCAATGAATATTCATGACGGCCTCGCCTCTGAAGAAGCTTTGAGCAAGAGCTTAAGACCACGCGTCACCATTCTGTTTGTTTCTCAATGTTTTCTCGCAACCCAGCTAAGCTCATAATAGCGTTAGTTAAAGGAGACGCCTTCCGCTTCCAGATGGGTGGATGGATGGATGGATGGATGGATGGATGGATGGATGGATAGAAAATATGTCGAGTTGACATACACCGACAGGAACTGCGAAATTCTCATGCACGTTCTCATGATTTAGTTAACTTCGTGCTTCTATTTTTCGATGCATAGTACCTTTCAACAGCCTGGTACTTAGGTAGAGCCAAGGAGGTTGAAAAAAAAAATTCTGGAGTGGAGGCGGCGTGCCGCCGCTGAAGCCGACGACCGCCGTATTGCTCCAGGCAGAAAACGTGTGGGTCGTCGCTTGAGCCCGCGCGGAAGTTCCACAGATGGCAAATTTCTACATTCTTTTGATGACAAGCGAGTGTTGTGGATGTATCATTTTTTGGACTGCGATCCACTCGATAACCACATTTACAATTTGTCGAAGACTGCCAAGCTGTACATAAAAAAACGCCGGGCCTGCGCGCAGCACAGTCACAGCGAAAGCTGGAAGAGCGGCCTTTCTAGATCCCGTTCTAAACTCTCTTGGGAGAACTAATACAAGTACACTTGCAAGGTATCCACTACGCCGCAAATCATAATTTTCGTGAAGTACGGAAGCAATCACTATGCCATTATTCGTCTTTCTGCGGTAAGCGAGGTACCCGCTACACATCTGTAAGGCATTATGTGAACTTTGTTGATGATGCTGCCTGTAGTTGCTGGATGAAGAATTATGGCTGAGCCTTTTGTAATAGATTTGAAGCAATTAACGATCCGGTCACTCGTTGCGCAATTAGCAATATGTGAAGCCTGGTGGTTATTTTACTGTTCTGACACGCTATATTACACATTTAACGCAATTCCTTGCCCGACATGACGCCTGTAAGGATGTTTATGGAAAGTAGTTCCAGTCACTAGCGTGGCTCTGTGGTAGAATACTCAACTCCCATGGAGAGGACCGGGGTTCAAATCCCATATGAGCCTGTTTATTTTTATTTATTTCATTTTTCTTATTTCTCGCGATAGTAGTTACGGACACCGGCGGCGGCAACGGACAACCACCCCACAGCCGTTGTGATCTGATAACAGCTTTCGCTGTAAAATCAGGCTTCACCACATTTCAAAAGAAATCAACCGGAAAAAAATTCGGCAGATCCCACGCGTTGTGGAAATCTGTTTCATGCGAAGCAGTCAGCGAGTACTTCTATGCTGTATTTATGGCTTTGAGCCAAGCGTTACGAGGTGGATCAACGTGTTTTTGTAAGTGTAGTAGCTGTGTGCACATTGTGGGCTTACCAGGCACGTCGACAACACTGGCATTTAAAGGGTAGCTTATGGTGCTGCGTAACGCCAGCCCTCACGTAAGAGTACATAGGTCAGTATTATCGAAACTAAGTGCACATTATGGTACAACCATGTGGATATGATACGTAACTTTCGTTAATGTATTCTCTGGGTCGAGCAATGCTTCAATATAGCTTGCTGAAACAGAGGAATACAAATGTAATGTTTATTACACTGCTATAAAAGCGGAGCCAACACTGGAACCGCAGACGTTAATCTGATATGACGCCTGTATCGTAGGAGTACATACGTACTGTGCATTGCTTTCTTGCAAAATTAAATAGCCAGCACCACAACCACACTTGTCGTTGCACCGAAATTACGCCTGCATAGGCTCTTTTTCCAAACCAGTCTATATACCCGAAGTACCTCTGTGGTAGAATACTTGATTGCCACGCAGAATGCTTGGGTTACATTCCTGCTGTCATCTTAATATTTATTCTTTCCATTCGTCGGGTCAACGCTCCCGATGTCGGTTTTTCTTAACGCTCTCGCATTTAAAGTACCAATGTCTGTTTTCGCCGTTCCTGGGTAGATATAAACCGTCAATCACATGTGGCGCATACCCGTACACCACGGCCAATGGTAAACGGCTATGTGCCACACGTGTCTGGAGGAAAGGGTTTGACGACCTACGCAACAGGATTTTCTGTTATTCATGTCATGATACGACAGCCATATCCGTCAAATCCTCTTAGCCTCCCATGCCGATCTTGGTCTGCACCAAGTTAAGGAGGCGACCATGAGAGCACCTCGGCGTAGGTGGCTAGGTAGATAGATTCGTAGATAAAAACGCTGAATGTGCCAAAGTTCGCTAAGAAATGCCTAGCATTTGAAAATCCCAGAGCGGAGTAAGAACGACTGTTATTTTTTAAGAAGGACTGTTATTTTTTAAAAATTTATAGACGAGTGTAAACAAGAGCTGCAGCAAGCTAGTCAATTATTCTGCTTTCGTATCTCTTCTTTTTGCTGTGTTTACTTTTAAGGGTGCGTGTTTCATATGGTTAGTTTCGTGATTGTCTGCATTATGCGTAAACCAGAGCTGCAGCAAACTGGTCAACTAGTTTGCTTTTGTATCTTTTCTTTTGCTGTGTTTAGTTTTTCAGGGCGTGTGTTTTCATACGGTTAGTTTCGTGACTGTGTGCATTATGATGCATTTTGAAGTTATTTTGAATTTGTTGCTTTATCGATTCACGTATAAACCACATTGTATATTCTTCTTTTTTCTTTTGAAGTTGGGTGTAAAGCCGGGGGTGAATAAAATTTTATGTACCACTTATTAACGCTCCATGTGCTTTATTTCGGAATGCTGGAAGCGAATTCTACGTGTTATCAGGCACGCTTCAGCCCATGTATAATGATGTAAAAAACTGCCTCCTTCAATCCTTCAGGACAACTAAAAAAGTCGGCCAAATAAGTGACACTAACTATCCGTCTCACGCTGAAACGCCCCCGCGGAAGCTCACAATTACGCTGTCCGCTCAAGCTGCGCTGCCTCTTGCCCGGAGCAAAATGGCTGCCAACCGGTTTCCCAGGCTTCACCCGCTCGCGTGGGCGCGTATAGGGACCTCCACTCCAGAAGTTTTTTTTAAAAACCTCCTTGGGTAGAGCTTCAAAATTAAGGAACGACTGCTTGGAACCTACGTTTCTCTAAAGTGAGATATATATGTGTGTGTGTGTGTGTGTGTGTGTGTGTTAAAAGCCCTTAACGATCTTTTTTTAATTTTTGCATGTGTATATACACACGCACTCATGCAACCGCACGCACGAACATACATGAATTATGGTTGTACCCGCCCCCCCCTAAAACATTTCTCTGGTATGGGGATGCATGCAAAGCCCTAGCACCGCTAAACTAACCGAAGAGCAGTGGGAGGCCAAGCTATCTGACTTAGACCGGAAGAATCAGCGAAGCCTGGTTCAATGGGTACGAGAGATTGCGAAGGCCCGCGGCTACCTGGAATAAGGAGGCCGGCCACCTTGGGTGCACAGTGCGCGTGCTCAAAAAAAGTTTATTCTCTTTCTCTCTCTCTCTCTCTACCATAGTGCGATCACCTTAAGCTAACTTTAGGTCCTGTCTGCATATCCAGCACGAATAAAGCAATCCATTTTAGTGTCACTCTTATTTAAAAAAAGAAGAAACTGAGCTATAAGTGACACATAATGTTTAAAAGCCGCCAAGAACGTGACCAGTGAGCAATTCCATCAACAAGAAATAGCAACCCTTCCCTTCACTACATCGCAACATATATACTTTACGCGTGCAATAAAATTCAGTTGAAAGTCAGCGCTTCTCGCGTCGTCCCTCTGGCTTCGTCCCCGTCTGAAAAAATGGCACTGTTTCCTCTTAATTCCCCACATCCTTCCAGAGTGAACTGCTTTTCCTGAGAGCTTCAAACACAAATACGCTTACGCGAACCCACACATCCTCCATCTCATATCCTGTCACACGCAAACGCTGCACTCAGTGCCGCAAACTAAATAAAGACGTTGCTGACTAGTTTCGCAGCACATGCGTTCGTAAACAAGAACTTTCTATAATTTACGTCCCTCAACATCGGTGGGTTTATTTCTTACGACGGAGACCAAAGTTTCGGAAGCGTAATGCATTCTCAAAGACCGGGGTTTCTATATACGATCCGCGATTTCGCAGAAAACTCAGTCGGTGTATAGGTTTCCCGCTTTCGTATGCACCGAAAGACCACCGAGCAAACTTATAAACTGCATCGCCTTCGGACGTGTAGCTCTCGACTGCTGCTCTCAATGCGCGTATGCGCGTCCACGTTCACTTGATCAGCTCCTCGCTTCGCCAAAGTAACGCGTGGATTTGGCGTAACGAGAAAAAAGCAGTACATTTCAAGGCTCGTTCGGAAGTCTCAGTTTGCCGTCTTCGAATATCGAAACTTTCTTAGACGATGGGGTAGTTCTTCCTCACATCCTTAGTTCTGTCAGGCTAGCGAAATATTCACAGAGGCTCGAGTGGTTGTGTTCTTTTTTTTTTACTACGTGCACGACTTCGAACCTTTTCCAGATAAATTTACGCTTTCTCTACCACCGTTGATAAAGAGAGAGTGATGTGTAAACGCACGCAGTGGGTGAGGAAGTCAACAAAAAACATGGTTCATCCTTCGTCAGGGAATCGGAATAACACGAAAGTAAAGCATGCCCTTACAGAAGTAACTGAATGTTTACTGTACGTTGATATAGGAGAGTTGCACAATGTATATTTGATGGTCTGGCAGCTATATCACCGTTTAACGTGGATCTGCCCACTTTGATGATGGCGGTACATCCCCCATCCGACGACTAACGTCCCTGCTAAATGATTAAACAACCCTTGTGGTACCTGTAGTAGTTAACGGTGAAAGCGTAATCATGGAAATATAGGTGTGATAGCCAGAAGAGCGTCGCATATTGGACGCAGAACTTGGTCGCCATCCCGCGGCATGTTTGATTGAACACCACGGCTGGACAAGAGGGAAACGCAAAGCGCGCCGCGCCCGCCGGTAGCCGGACGCGATTTTTCTAGGGGCGAGCGCGTGAGCGAGGAACGCGGTGTAACAGCCATGTGGAGGCAGGCGCGCGTCGCAGACCTATGAGCGAGGCCGACGCTTTTACGACGCTGACTAAGGCTTGACTAACGCTTGTTAACACACCGCCACCTCGCGGTGTGTTAAGGCATTGACAAAATTGAACTTCAATTGAAAACGCGCCGAATGGGAGGGACCTGTAACGCGTTGCAGGTGCTTACCGCGGAGGCCACAGTAATGAAGAATTTATCTTACTGCTCCCAGAGGGCACCACCACCCCGCCGACCGGGAGTGGTGGTAGATATAAAAGGCGCGTTCGTAAAACTCTCCAGTCTATAATAAAGAAAAAAAACTGACGTGGCGCAGTGGATAGCGTGCTCGGCATCTGTGTTGGACGTGCGGTCGTGGGTTCGATACCCGTGACGGAACTCTTTCTTTACCATCTGGTCGTGTATATTTTTTTCTACGTCATTTCCGTGACGAAATACGTCACTGAAGTCTTGGTGGACCCCGGCATTAAAACACTTTCGTGTTAAAACCGAGGCACTTTGAGCAACTGCTTAGTAGAAAGAGCTAAACTGCTGAACTCTCAGGTATCTATTAAAAAAACATGAATACGT
>NC_051185.1:54247583-54310342 GCF_013339695.2 Rhipicephalus sanguineus
TTCTTTTAAGCACTGTGTACGGACCGATAAAGGGGGACTTTGCATCTAGACCTTTACGCATCAGAACTATGTCTCTAAGTGTAATATCCGACATCTTTGACGCGTCTCGTTTTTGAAAGTTTTAAATGCGAAGCATTTCTTAGCGAACCTCAGGCACTTTGGGCGTTTCTATCTACGTATCTATCGTGTCCCGGGCGATGCGTAACTTGAAAACTGCATTGGTTTGCGCTTATCCACGCGAGCTATCAATGCTCCGTGCTTTCCTGTTTCCTTATGCATATGCTTCTTTTTCATCTTTTCGCCTAAGTTATCTTTGCGCTTCTTCAGACAGTTTGAATCACTAAATAATGCACAGGCCGTAAATAATACTGCGAGATAGGAGGCCCGCAACAGATAACGCATGATAGAAGGCCCACATTTATCACTTAACGATGCACTGGCTTAACTAAGGGCAGTTTGTTTCGCTGCTCTAGTTAAGCTAGAAACAAATAATAGCACTGTCTGTTCTTCATTCATCTTTGCTGATAACAGAGCGCCATTTTACATCATTGCTTGTCACGTGTCCACAGTGCCTCTCATGCTAAAAGCTGTTTGTTTGGTTTTTTGCCTTTATACTCGGTCGGCCTTCACTGAGTTCCGATAAGGCGTCCTTGTAACCAGGAGCCTCAGAGCTATAACACAATATAAATGCCTTGAAACGGCGTTTCCTTTTTTCTATCTGCGTTCTGTCCAATGTACCCAAACAGTTTATCTGTGCTCCAATTATCTGGGACGGGTAGCTTTGAAAGAATATACCATCCAGTAATTGTTAACCGAAAGAAACCACCACGATAACTAGCACGCCTACTGCGAACGTTAGATACATACGAGATGAAGAGACTGCTTGGCAAACTCACAGCGACGTTGTATTCCGTTCTATGGCAGCAGATGTCTACCGCTTGTAATGTGTGTGCATCATTTAGGATAGAGCTGCCCAAAGAACATGAAAAAAAAATACTTTAAAGTAAAGCCGCTTGTATTCTTTTCATTATCGAATAATCGCTTAGAGAATTTTTTTGTTGAATAGAAAATAAATGAAAGAGTTGTCACCATTGCTTGGTGACGGCGATCCCTTTCCACGTAGATGTTAGCGTAAAAAAAAGAAACAATATATATATTATATATATATATATATATATATATATATATATATATATATATATATATATATATATTATATATATATATATATATATATATATATATATATATACGAGAGTTCAAGAACTCTCGTTTCAACACAGCACACATACCGTCGCGGTGCAGTCCTTCAATATAGTCCGCTCAATAATTATCTCAAATATTGGCGTCATATAGAGCCTGTTATCAACGCAGCTTTCTATTTAGTCTGTGGATATTTAGTGCAGTCTGCCTCGTTATCTATCTTGCTGGATTGCTCCGAGAGAACTTTTCCGGGGAAACGTTAGAAAGAGGAGCCAACCTGTGTCTCTAAATTAGCTTAGTCGGCTCTTCGCGCATGCCTTCTTCCTAACGAATGCATAGGGAATTCCTTCATTTTTGTTAACGTCAACATTACCTTGTTAATAGTTAATGTTAAACGTCTTTACAGACGTTGAGCGAGAGCGCAGGTTGATATCATTCCTTAACAATAACATCGATCGGCGCGATAAGCATAATGTGTTCCATATTGACTTTCTTCTGAAATATACTTGACGACGTTGCAAGCTTTACTAACTACGAGGAAAATCTATAATTTTCGCATGTGTGCCGCATGGCCAGCCCAAATACGATCTCATTAGGTATATTTGGCGTGGGTGGTGGAACCTTCGATAATAAGGCGGGCACTTTACATAAATAAGCGTCTAGTGAAGAATGTTTTAATTAATATTCTTTGGTCCTGGAAAATGCCTTCCAATCGCAGGGTCGGACACGAGAGAGAGAGAGAGAGAAGGAATATAGGAAAGGTAGGGAGGTGCAGTGTGGGACAGTATGTCGGACAAAATTTTCGTTATGACAACAGGGTAATGGTAAAGAGGCATTGCGAACTACAACCCTTCTGCAACATGGGAGCTGATAACGGCGGGTGTGTGTGGCGCGTTAAAGAAGCATAAATAGGGGTCATATTTTAGCCCCCTTAGAAAAACGGGGGGAAACGCATGCATTAGCGAACAGCGGGAAGCATGACGTGCGAAAGAGTGGGAGGGGAGCCTGTATCAGTGCATAGGGGGACTGTCAAATGTTAAGCACACGACTTTGTGATTGTTCATGTGTATATATGTTTTCTTTGATAATATACGCGTACGAAAACATTTACTTTCCAAGAACACGCCTGCAAGGCAGCCTCAACAGCAGCATAAGCTTGCCGAACGAACGTTGTGCTATGTGCGTTGGAGAGATCTTGTTCGGGAATTTTCTGTTTATTTCTTTTTCTAGTGTCCACAGTGTTGTTCGCAATGCCCGAGAACCGCGTTTCGTGTGCTAAATATAAGAGGAGCAGATACAAGGCAAAATAATAATAAAAAAAGCTAAATCGCGCTGAACAAATTAAACAAAAACAAACAATGAATAATAAGGTTTGTGTTTACACAAGGAGGAGTAATATATCGAAATTCCCGGAAAGGATTCCAATCCGACACCTTTCGAGCCGAGAAAGCCGTTTTTTTTTAAACGAACTTGGCAAATACTTAATCCACGTGCCCGAATTTCGTGTTGAGGTCGAAAGCAGCTGACGCGGCAGCAAGCTGTCGTCCAAAGAAGCGTGGCCACTGGGGGTCCTATTACCCGCGCCACAGACAGCTGATGTTTGACACGAGAGAACAGCTCCTCGTAGCAACAGGATGCGAGGCAAACGCTTGCGCCTACCGCTGGGTCTCTCAGAAAACTGCGCCACCTGTGCGCTGACTTATAGCGTTCACTTTGTATCAGTCTGCGTGAAGCATCCGCTCATTGCGATATACTTATTATAAGATCGCCAGTCGTATCCGTGTATGACATGTCGGAAACATAAAAGTAATTATATCAAAAAGAATAAAAAAAACGTTGCAGTGGCTGGCTCGGCTATGCCAGGATAACGTAGCGTTAGCAAAGGTTCAGCGGATTGTTCTTAAATTTCCAAATTGTCTAGGATTAGCTTGATTATCACGCTTACTGCGGCTTCAATGACACGCACACGGTATACGTATTATGTGGCACATGTATATTTATTTTTGCCAGGCAACTACTTCGGGATCCGATGTGTTAAGCTTCTCCGCTCTTCTGCGCCGTTGAGGCGCATTTGCGCTCTCCTTTTTCATAGCTAAACGACACTGGCAAACGCCAATTAGAGGCGCTATCATGCGGCTCCAGCGCAGTGTCAGACGGCGACTGCACAGCGAAGGCAAATAGCTGCCCGCGCGCCGGCGCCAGTACGTTTACCTCGGCTACGACGTCACTCCTCTGGAAAGCGCAGACCGGCGGCAGCGAGTCGCGCGTGGCAGAGGCGGAGTGCGCGGGAGGTGCCGGCTCCGATGCGTCAGCTTTGTGACATCACTGATACTCGCGCATGCGCATCCCGGCTCTTGAGAAGGCTCCTGGCTAGGCCAGTGGGGCTAACGCTACAAAAGCGCAAGTTGGAAACTGTCCAGTATTTAGACACTATACTTAAATGTCTGGTAGCGGGACTCGCACACCGGCGTTCGTCAGCCTTGCTGTATTCCTTGAATGAATGTTGTTTTTCGTCGCACTGCCGAAGCGAATCTCAGAGGCCTCGCACAAAAAATATGCTCCGCCAGGTGCGGCAACGATCCGAGCTGCTCACATGAAATGAGTCTGGTCTTCCAATGAACTCATTCAATTGATTTTCACAAATTTTACTGACAGTTAATTGGCCCTCATCTCAAGTAAACTTATGTCCCGATATCATACGTAGCCACTGTAAGTCTTAACGAGAAACAGAACCGTCGATTTTGTACAAGTTTTATTTTGTAGATGTCTTTTTCTGAATATTTTGAAACCTGGAAGTAGGTGCTCGACCGGAAGTGCTTGGAAGAGAAATAAGAGCGTCACTCTGTTCGCGATGCTAAATAATTATTAGCACGACAACACGATAAGATTACTAAGAGTCTTGATGTAGTGGTGAACTACGGATTAACTTTGACAACCTGGAAAAATGCAACATGCGCATGAATAAAAGCACACTGGCGTTCTTGCATGTCACCCCCATCGAAATGCGGCCGCCGGGCCCGGGACTCGAACCCAAATATTTAGCAGCGCGACACTTTAGTCGCCAAGCAACCATGGCGGATCACTCTATATTGTGCAGTCCTATAGTCCCACTACTCTAGAATTAGTCCCAAGACCAGCGCTACCCCGTTTCTTTCATAGATGTCCTTTCGTGCATTACCTAACCATAAATTAGCGTGAAAATACGCGTGACAAGGGAAGCTAATTGCCAAATAAACCGTATTTCTTAGGAGCCAGGGTTCATTTGTACGTATCTGGATTACGATTTGCGGACTACTTGTACCTGTCGTGAAGAAACACTTGCCAGTCACTGAAACAATTACAGGAAGATTAAGGTAATTGAGGCTTCAAAGTATACTTACCGTAGAAGAAGTAACCTGAACAACGTAAATAAGGAAAATGCGTAACTCATTGCAAACAACAAACTGGTATGTGTGACAAAAACGAAAATATGAAAATTTTCTTGCCGAGCGTCGAGTCGCAGTAGAAGTGAAGTTTAGGCAAATTCGTGACTATTCACATCTAAGCCGCGGCTGGTATAAAAAGAAAGCAATCAGTAAGTTTAATTAGATGCGCTTATTGATAACATAAGCTGATCGTTCCTCCAGGCCGTGGCGTTTGAGTGTAAATGAGCCTTTCTTATTCAGGCTTATCTGTTAGCGCGATGATACAAATGTAAACTCGGTCATCTGTCCACAGACTGTATTTGATTGCTTAGACTAACATCGAAGTTCAGAAGGTGTAGTGTAGTGAACTAACCAGTGCCTCTAAGACGTTAATACCAGAAAATGTGCCCAAGTGGGTAGGCTTAACTGTAAAAATACGAAGGCGCAACTAAGACTGCTAGACCAAAGAACACAATACAGTCTTAGTAAAAGCAAAATTGTACGTGACGATATAACATTTACGTTTTCCATTGAAGTTGTAGCTACTCTCGATCGTCTGGGTGATATATGGTGACATAAACTGAAATATAATCCCCGAGAGAAAGTTAAGATGGCGCCATCAGTTTGGGTAGTCGTTGAATGTGCCACCACCGTCTTCTAGAAAACACAAATACAGAAGCGAGGGAGTAAAAGTGAAAAGAAGAACCGTTTCTTCTTGCCGATGTCATGAGGAAAAAAAAATATGGCATCTTCGCACAAGTGGCGCCAAGCCCTAAGAAAGAACGCAGCTGGGCGGCCTTCCTTGTTTATTTTTTGTTTCTTTCTTCCTTCTCTATCATTTCTTTCTTTCTCTCTCCATTTCTTTCTTAATCTCTCTCTTTCTAGCTTTATTTCTCTCTCTCTCTTTCTTCTCCGTCATTTCTTTCTTTCTATCACTTTTTCTCTATCTCTCACTCTATCTCTCTTTCACGTATTTGACGTGCTCCACTTCGTCAAAGCCCACAAGCACTGTTATTATTATCTAATAATGAGATTTTTCGTTCCTGATTTCAGAGAAGCCAGTGGCGGAGTGCGAAGAGACAACGCTGCCCGAGTTCACGCACGGCGACCATCTCTGAACGCGCACAACACTTCACTTCCAACCGCTCAAAAAAATTCATTTTTGTCTTTCATCAGAAATACCCTGTTGCCTTGTTTCATACCCTGTTTCATCCCTTCAGATTTCATCTACTTTACTATTTGTTATCAGAAATAAATTGTCACGTTAACTCTTGTATAGTTACCTACACGAGTTAACGTGCTTTTGCGTCTAAATGGTGCCGTGCGTGCGCATACGGCCCGCATACGTATGCACACGCGCGGATTTATCCCGGGATTCCAAGGATGTATCTCTTCTAGGAGTATTACCCTTAGAAGAGATAAATCCTTGGAACAGGGCCTCTTGATGGAGACAGCGGCAGTCTAGGTTCAAGAGCTTTTAATTTGTTCAAGGTTCCATGTCCCGCTGAACTTCAGCCATATGCCCTTATAAGAGAGTTTTTGCGGTCACTGCTAAATAGGGGTGTTAGCACACTGTAATGATAGCACACTTTATTGATGTAAGATAGCACACTGTAATGGTTTTAGCTGCAGTGATATAATGTAAAACATGGCGTCTTCAACTTTTTGTATCCCATCCAATGCGCAGCTTGATCACATTGGCTTTGAAGCACAAAGCAGGCACTTTTTTTTTTCGTCATAATTTGCATGTGGTGCTAAACTACTGTTGCTTGTGGTATACATATCTTCATGACGGCACATGAATAACACAAAAGTGCTATAGTTTATAGCAGGCCCGTAGCTAGGGGGGAGGGGGGAAGGCTAGGGGCCTCTCCCTCCCCCGGAATTTTGGTAGAAAGGGTGTTTTACGGGAAATAAATAATGAAAATAGGGGCATTTTTCTCAAATAGCCAAGGCCTGCAGCAAGTGACCCCCCCCCCCCCAAAAAAAAAAAAAAAAATCCTGCCGACGGGCCTGCAGTTTAGAGTACGGTATAGCTATAGTAGAGTTTTAGTATAGTACACAGCGAACGTTAGCGTGGGCGTCTCAACGCAAACGCAAAGACAGCGTGCTCTTCGTGACACAAAAAAGGGGGCGAAACGGTGTCGATACTTATCTTCCGAGTGACTGAAATCGGCACGCCCATTGTGAAATAGGTATTTTGTTCCGTGGTTATGTTTCGAAGCATAGTGACCGCGTGGGATGCTTCACGAAAAAAAAATGCTTAAGAACAATCCCGTCTCTATAGCTTACCTGAACAAAGCGTTATTATACACAATAGGCGAGTAAATAATGCGGGTATCATTTAGCAAAGCCACGAACATTTTATTGCTTGTGAAGCCGCGGGCCGTATGCGCACGCACGGCGCCATTTAGATGTAAAACACGGACGGCGCCATTTAGATATAAAAAAAAAACAGTGCTGAGAAGCAAAATCCATTCGACCGCGTTTCACTTTGCTCTGCCGTAGAAAACATGACAAATATAGGCTGACTTCTGTCCGTATCCTTTGCAGCGGCCGTTTGAACTAACATCTAAAGGCAGTTGCGCCACCTCGACGCGACTATAACAAGCACTGGCAGATTCTCGTTAAACCATCTGTGCCGATAATCGGGGCCGTATCTCGAAAACAGACCTATATATACAATACATGGCTGATGAAGCATCATTTCTCAAATCATCCTAAGCAAATGTCTGTCATGAATAGCATGCTATGGTGTGGCTATATTAAGCGAAAGCTGCTCGCATTTGCGCTTCATAAGTATTGCCAAGATATCGTTATCTAAACTCCGCAAGTGTAGAATTGTGTGCTCTAAAGGGCATTAACATTGGCTCTATGCGTACTTTAAGCAAGCTTAGCGCAATCTATTTAGATCAAGGGTCTCAAACGCGTGGCCCGCTTACGTCTTGCTTGCGGCCCGCGGCTTCACAAGGAATAAAATGTTCGTGGCTTTGCTAAATGATACCCGCATTATTTACTCGCCTATTGTGATTAATAACGCTTTGTTCAGGTAAGCTATAGAGACGGGACTGTTCTCGAGCATTTTTTTTTAGTGAGGCATCCCATGCGGTTACTATGCATCAAAACATAACGGCGAAACAACAAATCTATTTCACAATCGACGTGCAGCTTTGAGTCACTCTGTAGATAAGGATCGACGTGTTTCTCGAATCCTGACGCCAAATTAAGCCCTCTTCAGAAGTGTTACATGCATGAGATATGGGAAAGAAGTTCTCTGAAATGGCAGCGTTAGCTGACCAAGAGTGTTGAAATGCGCAATCAAAACGACGACTAAAGAAAGAGACGACGACACACAGAGCGCGAACTACCCACAGAGTGAGTGAATGAGTGCGAACTTTATTGTGGTCCAAAGTGGCAGAAGCTGAACGCGACTGGAGGTCCCCCTATCTCAGCCAGGTGGCTCCACCCAGGAAGGTGCCGGAAGCTGGAGCCTCTCGGTGAAGTCCCGGGCCCTCTGGACTGCCAGGAGTTGGTTTCTGAGCTCCATGCTGCGAATGGCAGCTGCAGGAGGGTTTGTCTGGTAATCCTGACCCCGAATTAAAGGAGTTGAGTTCCTTGAACACAGATTTTAGGGGCGAAGCTCCTTAAGATCTAGCCTTGTCCGCCGTCCGCGTCCGTCACAGTACAAGAAACCGAAGCCAAAACTGAAAAAATAATCTGTGAAAAAAAAATGAATACATGAGAGGGCGCATTACAAAATCTAATAAAACACATCTGTGAAAAAAAAAATACGCGAGAGGGTGCACCGATAACCGAACAAAAATGGAAACTGAATAATAAAGAAAACAGCTGTGGAAAACAACATACACGAGAGGGCGCTGCGGTGCACGCCCTCTCACAACGAAGAACACGTTGCAATAAAGCTATCCATAGATCAAGCAATGAGAAATCATGAAACAAATTACAAGAACAACCCCTTCGTGCTAGTCGGTGACTTTAACGTTGACATCACCGACAACGACTGGCTTTTGCAGTATATGACGTCTCGATACGCTCTACGATGCGTTTTGTATGACTGTAAACTGTCAACAACCATAATGGGCACGTGCATAGACCTTGTCTTTGCCAACTTCAGGATAGATCCGATCGAAGAACCTTTGGCCCTACATTTCACGGATCATAAAGCGGTGATCAGTACTGAAAAGGAAATGGAATCCAGAGCTCAACCGGACATACGAATTATGACCAATAAAATGTATACACGCTACACACGTGTTGTCATTCACTGACATGATGAAGAGTGGGCACTGTCACGGGAGATTCATGGTTACCGAACAATTCGAGCTTCGCCCCACTCTTCATCATTCACTTCGTGGATATTGTCACGGGGTCGTGACGTCGACGAAGGTAGCGGCCGGCGTGCTCGAGATGAAACTCTTTGTTTGGCGGAACTTGAGGCCGGGAAACGGAAAGTCAAACAGCAGCAATACACACTGTACACTGATAGCGGCGAACAGAGCGTTGACCGTCTATAAAATGATGATCGCTGGGACGAGCCGTCTTTATACATCACGCATCGAACTTTCCAGCCTTATCACTGGTGGTCGTGCAAGCTCTGGCATAATCTAGACTATTCGCGTCCTGCGCGCAATGTTAACAAAATGATCTACTACAATCGCCAAGCTTCTCGAACACTGCGGCGCGGTCAGCGTCGAGCGGTGCTAACCGTCCTTGCGGGTCAAACCCAATACATCAAAATAAAACATGAAGGGGGCGTGGCAATATGCGTGAATTTCTCTTATACAGACGCGCAGCGCCAGCACGCATGCACTAACAGTCAACTTTTCACAAAAGCAAGCTCTTTGCTAGGTAATTTAACAGACAGCGGTCACATAGTGCTGACACCCCCCCCCCCCCCCCCGCCTGCTTTTACCTTCTTCACTGTCCCGGCCCTTGCGGGACTAAATTTCGTCACTGCAGTCTGCTATAGCTGAGACGAGCTTGAGATCGCTGATTTAGACTGGTAGAATTACCCTTCCTAGAAACCAAGAGGTTACGTTGTTGTCAAGAATGCGACCTAAAAAGAAACGGCTTGAACATGACCTTCAAAGAGCGGTGACAGTTTTCTAATTGAAACCGCTTACTACAGGTGAGTAATTTTAATTCTGTCTGCAGTTTACTATCTTTGGTTTGCCTCGAACGCAAGAGTGCCACACCGGTAACATGCATAATTGAAAATTTTGTTGAAGCGCACTAAAAAACAGACGGACAGAAGAGACTGACAAGGACAGCGCTTGCTGTTTTTGTAAGTCATGCAGTTTTTGTAAGTCGTCATAACTGAGCGACATCCATGTCCGCGTTTGCAGGACATGTAGGATATTACTTCTTTTGTTGTTAATGCCGCAGTGCAATGTCGTCAAGAATCACAGCTTGGGCGAGTTTTTATAGTACAGCGGCGCAGGGTACGGAAACAAAAGAGCACAGGTGGCGCAGACTGCCGCCGATAAGTTTGAGGACGGCACTGTTATCATCTGTCCATTTTAACAGGGCTGCTGTCTAGCAAATTCTTCCTTGTATCTCGTATCACGAAACCTTCATCGTCATAAAGGGTATGTGCCATAGAAATTGGGTAAATACCACCACTCACCACTGGTCTACTAAAACAGAAGGCAACAGCTAGCCCAGCAATAGGGAGCGGGTGTGTGCCACAGAAATTTGTGCGGACTATCAGAAAACTATCAAAATATTAAACGGGTATGTGCCACAGAAATTCGGTGAATCTCACTACTCACCACTGGTCCACTAAAAAGGAAGGAGGCAACAGTAAGCCCAGCACTAGTAACGGGAAAGGCAACGGTAGCTGCGAGAAGACTCCGAAGACCACGCCAACGATGACCTGCCCGTAGATCTATGAGAGGTGCGAACTCTTGGTTTCAGCGCGAGCTTCTCTCTCTGGAGCTTGGACATCTCTGTCGTGTCTGTGACTGCCTGTGGTTTAACTCAAACCTCTCTGCGCTGAAAATGAACGTAGAAACATGACAGCATCAACTAGCTAAAGCCTAGCAACGACTTAAAGCAACCTAGAAACAACCTTTATCACCTGGCTAAGGCCTAAAACGAACCTAGAAGCAACCAGATTAGTCTTCAGAATTATCCAGTTTCTGATTAGTCCTAAGAAGCATCGCCCTGCTTCAGAAGCAACCAGATTATTTTTCAGAAGCGTCGCAAATTTTTTTCTAGCAACCATTTATGCGCTGTGCAACACACCGCCAGAAACAATGTCGTGTGCATTATAGTGGCACGAGTACTCTTATTTCTCTCCCGAGCACATCCGGCCGAGCACCTCCGGTTTTCCGACGATGCAGAAAACATGTTTGATAAGAATAAAGTGGTATGGAGTCGACGGTTCTAGTTTAAATTAGGGGTTATATTGTATACATATAATTTCGGAGCACAATTTTACTTGAGGGTCAGATAACTGTAAGGATATTTTATTAAAATTAATTTAATGTGTTCATTGCAAGAGCCGGCGCTTTCCTAATGAACAGCTAGGAACGTTCAGCCACCTGGCGGAGCACATGTCAGCCAAGCGCTTCTTTCTACGTGGCTTCCGAGATCGGATTCGGCAACGCAACGAAAGACAAGCTTAACCGAAGGCATACACAAGGCCACACGAAGGCCGACGTGGAAGTGTCACTCTCAGACACCAAAGTCGCGGATTAAGGTCGCCTCCTGCATTTTGTTCCAGTGACTGAGCGCAGTTTACTATATACACCTAGCTTATGACAAGTCGCAGGAGCTTGTTTTACCCTGAATGTCACAGTGGGCTACTGCGATGGCCTTAGGTACCTAGTGCCGTCAGTGTTTTGAAAACGTTGAACTGATATGTAAAGCAGTCCATCACTGGCCAGCGTCACGTAGCGGCGTTCGATCATTAAATAACTTCTCGAATCGCCTTCGAGGGATAACACAACACATGAATTCTCGTAAACGTCTCACCTATAACCCAAGTTCGAAGTAATCAAGTGTTAAATTGGCACTCAATAGTCTTGGGTAAGGCGGTGTTTTGAAAACAGAAAGTGACAGTCCCAAGTTCGACACTAAATAACTTCTCGTCGCCTTCAAACCCAAGCTTTGTGCGATTAAAACGTTAAATTGGCACATGACTACCAAACAGCCCCAAGCTGAAAGCACGAGCACCTGACATTGCAGAACAGACTACGTGCTAGCTTCACGGGCACGGAGGAAACCAACAAATGGTTCTCGAATCCTCTTAGCAATCGTTCATAACCCGACACTGAAAGCTGCATGTCTCTATTAAAAATAGTTGTTGGAATTAAGAATACACGCATTGTGGGCCACCATATTTCCACTCAATCTATGTGCCAGGAATACCATGACAGAAAATATTTCGTCCTTGGCCAGAAATGAATGATTTTGTTAAAATGGTGCAACATTCGCGAAAATACAAGTCCAATTCCTTGTTCATGAAGAATTGCTTTAAACAAATAGCACGAAACATCAATAAAAAAATCTCAAGCCAGGAATAGGTGCCTAAATAGCTGCGCTTTAAAATATTTCCAAAGGTTTACAAGTTTGGTCAGAAATGCACCCACAATCGATTTTAATCGAATAGGACGAAACATACCGATATCTAAAAATCCAAGATTACCGATGGCTATAGGCTTACCTTTTTGGTCAGAGATGCACCCAGAATCGACATTAATCAAATGGTAGGAAACATTCCGTTATCGAAAAATACATGACTTCCAAAGGGTATGGGCTCACCTTTTTGCTCAGAAATGCACCGACAATTGATTTTATTCAAATCGTAGGAAACACTCCGATATCGAAAAATAAAAAAATTCCAATCGCTAGGCTTATTTTTTTGTCATTGCGGTATGGAAAAATGCATGATTTCCAAAGGCTATACGCGTACTTTTTTGGTCAGAAATGCAAGCAGAGTCGATTTTAATCAAATAGCACGAAACATTCTTATATAAAAAATGCAAGATTTCCGAAGGCTATAGATTTTTTTTTGTCAGAAATGCACCCAGAATCAATCTTAATCAAAAGGCACGAAACATTCCGATATCGAAAAATACATGATTTCGAAAGGTGTAGGCTTACGTTTTTGGTCAGAAATGCTCCCAGAACGGATTTTATTCAAACAGAACGAAATATTCCGATATCGAAATATACAAGATCTCCAAAGGCTGTAGGGTTACCTTTTTGGTCTGAAATGCACACAAAATCGATTTTAATGAAATGGGACAAACCATTCTGATATCGAAATATACAAGATTATCAAAGGCTACAGGCTTAGCTTTTTGGTCATAAATGACCTCAGAGTGGATATTATCAAATCGTACGAAACATCCCGATATAGAAAAATGCCCGACTTCCGAAGGCTCTGGGCTTACTTTTTTGATCAGAAATAAATCCAGAATTGATATTACCAAATGGCGCGAAACATTCCGGTATGAAAAAAAAAAAACATGATTTCCAAAGGTTGTAGGCTTACTTTCTAGCTCGTAAAAGCACGCAGAACGGTTTTTTTTAATGGTACGAAATATTCCGATATCGAAATATACAAGTTTTCCAAAGGCTATAGGGTTTCCCTTTTGGTCAGAAATGCAATCAGAATCGATTTTAATCAAATACCACGAAACAATCCCACATCGAAAAACACATGATTTCCAAACGCTATAGGCTTACCTTGTAGGTCAGAGATACGCCCAGAATTGATTTTATTCAAATGGTAGAAAACACTCCGGTATCGAAAAATACAAAATTTGCAAAGGGTATCTTTTGCAAAGGGCTTATCTTTTTGTTAAAAAATGCACCCACAGTGGATTTTTGTCAAATGGTAGGAAACGTTCCGATATAGAAGAAATACGTGATTTCCAAAGGCTATATACAGGCTTACCTTTTCTTCAGAAATGCACCCAGAATCGATGTGAATCAAATGAGATGAAACATTCCGATATTGAAATATATAAGATTTTCAAATCATGGAAATCATGTATTTTTCCATATCGGAATATCTCGTACCATTTGATAATATAGATTCTGAGTTCATTTCTGACCCACAGGGGCACTTTACTAGAAATGCCCCTGTATCACATGTATCCATTCAAACCTGCCTCTATTGAAACGTGTATCCATTCAAAAAGGACCAAGAGATAGATTCATATCACAGGCTATATGCCACCAAATTTTATGGTGTGTGTACCGAGGCTTGAACAAACAACACCAGCATTTAAATTTGGGCTGCATTAATGTGCAGGCCAACTTTTAAACAGAGTTGCAAGTGTCACCCTAATAGCCGAGGTTGTAAGATGTTCACCTCGTAACCGAAAGGGCCCTGGTTCGAATAGCACTGACGGACTTCATTAGAAAAAACGGAACCTTGCGATCACACGGGTAACGAGACCAAGACGCACCTTTTAATTTTGAAACCAAAGAACTGCTGCACTTTTGTGCAGACCAACTTCTAACTACTGTTCCCTGTGTCGCACTGATGACTGAGTGTGTATGGTGCTCAGTTCGTACATGAAAGAGAGGTGGTTCGAATCCGAGTGGCGGAGTGGCTTAAAATAAATAGGCTTACCTTTTTGTTGAGAATGGCACCCAGAATCTATTTTAGTAAAATGGTACGTAACATTCCTATATCGGAAAATACAAGACTTCCAAAGGCTATAAGCTTGCCTTTTTATTCAGAAATTAATCGAGAATCGTTTTTTTTGTCGGACCTTTTTGGACCCACTGCTCCGCCATTTCATTATTGAAAAATGGGTTGCAATAAAGTTGAGACAATGTCGTACATTCAGAATCCTGTGCCGCTTTATAAGCCGAGATGATAAGGTGCTCACTTCGTAACCGACAGGTTACAGGCGCACTTTGTAGAAAGTGCCCCTGTATCCCATTTATCAACTGAAACCTGTATCTATTCAAAAGAACGAAGAGATTGATTTATACCACAGGCTATTGCCTATGCTCTTCTCAAATATGCTGCCATAAATTGTGATATGTGTACCGAGGCTTGAACCCACAGCACCAGAAATTAAGCGTGGGCTGCAATAATGAGCAGACCAACTTCTACACAACGCTACAAGTGTCGCCCTAGTAGCCGAGATAGTAAGGTGTTCACCTCGCAACCGAAAGGGCCGTGGTTCGAATCCCACTGGCGGACTCGATTAGAAAAACGCAACCTTGCAATCACATGGGTAACGAGACCAAGACGCACAAGTCCACCTTATAATTTTGAAAAAAAAACGACTGCAGTAGTGTGCAGACCAACTTCTAACTACTGTTCCCTGTGTCGCACTGATGGCTGAGTGTGTATGGTGCTCAGTTCGTACCTGAAAGATAGGTGGTTCGAATCCGAGTGGCGGAGTGGCTTTAAAAAAAGGAACAGAAAATTTGTGGTGGGGTACCTATGTTCGCCACATCTCCCTTTAATTTGTGGGCATTGGGTTCAATATTATGCAGGGCAACTCTCAAATACGAGAGATTTGCGAGCCACGTTAAATATATAACCTGTCCTCCGTTTTTTTGAAAAATTTCAGTTTTTGAAATATCAAACAAAAAGGACTCCTGGTTAGTGGCATGGGACCGAAGTCCAGTGGTCCCATGCCAACAGTTTGGGAGCCCCCCAAGCGTAGAAATCTTCCCACTGCCGTAGCAGCAACCGGAGCCAGCTTGTACCCTTGGAAAAGACCGGTGGGTGCCCGGCCGGCACTGGGAATCGAACCCGGGACCTCCCGACTTGGAAGCTGACGCCTAAGCGCTTCGCCACCGCCGCGGTGAGAATCATTGGTACAAAAGGCTGGTCATATCGATTTCATGGAAAGCCAACGAGCTAAAACTCCAGCGAGTGGGAACATTGTAATACGGTGGAAGTCTGAGTTGGTGCATAAAGTGGAAAGAATTAACCAGCCAAAAATACAAAGGCGACAGGAGAGAAGTGGCACAACATTCGCTGTGGGTGTGCAGTGGTTGTGTGTGCGGCTTCTCTCCTGTCTCATTTGCCCTTTTGACTGGTTCATTCTTTCCGCTTTATGCACCAACACACTCAGACTCAAACCTTACTGCAAAGTTCCCACTCGCACGAGTTTTATCTTGTTGGCTTTCCATGAAATCGATATGACCAGCCTTTTGTACCAATGATTCTCACCGCGGCGGTGGCGAAGCGCTTAGGCGTCAGCTTCCAAGTCGGGAGGTACCGGGTACGATTCCCAGTGCCGGCCGGGCACCCACCGGTCTTTTCCAAGGGTACAAGTTGGCTCCGGTTGCTGCTACGGCAGTGGGAAGATTTCTATACTTGGGGGGCTCCCAAACTGTTGGCATGGGACCACTGGACTTCGGTCCCATGCCACTAACCGGGAGTCCTTTTTGTTTGATATTTCAAAAACTGAATTTTTTCAAAAAAACGGAGGACAGGTTAAATATTTAACGTGGCTCGCAAATCTGTCGTATTTGAGAGTTGCCCTGCATAATGTTGAACCCAATGCCCACAAATTAAAGGGAGATGGGGCGAACATAGGTACCACACCACAAATTTTCCGTTCCTTTTTCTTTAAAGCCACTCCACCACTCGGATTTGAACCACCTATCTTTCAGGTACGAACTGAACACCATACACACTCAGCCATCAGTGCGACACAGGGAACAGTAGTTAGAAGTTGGTCTTCACAATACTGCAGCCGTTTTTTTTTTCAAATTAAAAGTTGGACTTGTGCGTCTTTTTCTCGTTCCCCATGTGATCTCAAAGTTCCGTTTTCTCTAATCGAGTCCGTCAGTGGGATTCGAACCACGGCCCTTTCGGTTACGAGGCGAACACCTTACCATCTCGGCTACTAGGGCGACACTGGTAACTTTGTGTGGAAGTTGGTGTGCTCATTATTGCAGCCCAAGCTTAATTGCTGGTGCTGTGTGTACAAGCCTCGGTACACACATCACAATTTATGGCAGCATATTTGAGAAGAGCATAGGCAATAGCCTGTGGTATAAATCAATCTCTTGGTCCTTTTGAATAGATACAGGTTTGAATGGATAAATGGGATACAGGGCCACTTTCTCCAAAGTGCGCCTGTAACCCGTCGGTTACGAAGTGAGCACCTTAACATCTCGGCTTATAAAGCGGTACAGGATTCTGATTGTACGACATTGTCTGAACTTTATTGCAGCCCATTTTTCAATAATGAAATGGCGGCGCTGTGCGTCCAAATAAGTCTGACAAAAAACGATTCTCGATTCATTTCTGAACAAAAAGGTAAGCTTATAGCCTTTGGAACAATCGTATTTTTCGATATAGGAATGTTTCGTATCATTTCATTAGAATCGATTCTGTATGCATTTCTGAACGAAAAGGTAAGCCTATAGACATGGAACTCTTGCATTTTTCGATATAGGAATGTTACGTATCACTTTATTAAAATAGATTCTGGATGCCATTCTCAACAAAAAGGTAAGCCTATAGCCTTTGGAACTCTTGCATTTTTCGATATGGGAATGTTTCGTACCATTTCTTTAAAATGGATTCTGGATTCATCTCTGAACAAAAAAGTAAGCCTATAGTCTTTTAAACTGTTGTATTTTTCGATATAGGAATGTTTGGTACCATTTCATTAGAATCGATTATGTATGCATTTCTGAACAAAAAGGTAAGCCTGTAGCCTTTCGAACTCTTGTATTTTTCGATATAGAAATGTTTCGTCCATTTCATTAGAATCGATTCTGTATGCATTTCTGAACAAAAAGATAAGCCTATAGCCTTTGGAACTCTTGTATTTTTCGATATAGGAATGTTTCGTACCAATTCATTAAAATGGATTCTTGATTCATTCTTGAACAGAAAGGTAAGCCTATAGCCTCTGGAACTGTTGTATTTTTCGATATAGGAATGTTTCGTTCTATTTCCTTAAAATCGATTCTGGATTCATTTCTGAACAAAATGGTGAGCCTATAGCCTTTGGAACTCTGGTATTTTTCGATATAGGAATGCTTTGTACCATTTCATTAGAATCGATTCCGTATGCATTTCTGAACAAAAGGTAAGCCTTTGGAACTCTTGTATTTTTAGATACCGAAATGTTTTGTAACATTTCATTAAAATCGATTCTGCATGCATCTCTGAACAAAAAGGTAAGCCTATAGTCTTTTGAACTGTTGTATTTTTCGATATAGGAATGTTTCGTTCCATTTCCTTAAAATGGATTCTGGATTCATTTCTGAACAAGAAGGTAAGCCTATAGCCTTTGAAATTCTTGTATTTTTTGATACCGAAATGTTTCGTACCATTTCATTGAAATCGATTCTGTATGCATTTTTGAACAAAAAGGTAAGCCTATAGCCTCTGGAACTCTTGTATTTTTCGATATATTAATGTTTCGTACCATTTCATTACATTCGATTCTGTATGCATTTCTGAACAAAAAAGTAAGCCTATAGTCTTTTGAACTTTTCTATTTTTCGATATAGGAATGTTTCGTTCCATTTCCTTAAAATCGATTCTGGATTCATTTCTGAAGAAAGAGGTAAGCCTATAGCCTTTGGAACAGTTGTATTTTTCGATATAGGAATGTTTCGTTCCATTTCATTAAAATCGATTCTGTATGCATTTCTGAACAAAAAGGTAAGCCTATAGCCTTTGGAACGCTTGTATTTTTCGATATAGGAATGTTTCGTACCATTTCCTTAAAATGGATTCTACACTCATTTTTGAACAAAAAGGCAAGCCTATAGCCTTTGGAAATCTTGTATTTTTCGATATAGGAATGTTTAGTACCATTTACTTAAAATGGATTCCGGATTCATTTCTGAACAAAAAGGTAAGCCTATAGCCTGTTGGAACTCTTGTATTTTTCGATACCGAAATTTTTCGTACCATTTCATTAAAATCGATTTTGTATGCATTTCTGAACAAAAAGGTAAGCTATAAAGCCTTTGGAACTCTTTTATTTTTCGATACCAAAATGTTTCGTACAATTTCCTTAAAATGGATTCTGGATTCATTTCTGAACAAAAAGGTAAGCCTATAGCCTTTGGAACTCTTGTATTTTTCGATACCGAAATGTTTCGTACAATTTCATTACAATCGATTCTGTATGCATTTCTGAAGAAAAAGGTAAGCCTATAGCCTTTGGAACTCTCGTATTTTTCGATATAAGAATGTTTGGTACCATGTCCTTAAAATCGATTCAGGATTTATTTCTGAAGAAAAAGGTAAGCCTATAGCCTTTGGAACTCATGTATTTTTCGATACCGAAATGTTTCGTACCATTTCATTAAAATCGATTCTGTATGCATTTTTGAACAAAAAGGTAAGCCTATAGCCTTTGGAAATCTGGTATTTTCGATATAGGAATGTTTCGTACCATTTCTTTAAAATGGATTCTTGATTCATTTTTGAACAAAAAGGTAAGCCTATAGCCTTTGGAACTGTTGTATTTTTTGACATAGGAATGTTTCGTTCCATTTCCTTAAAATCGATTCTGGATTCATTTCTGAACAAAATGGTAAGCCTATAGCCTTTGGAACTCCTGTATTTTTCGATATAGGAATGTTTCGTTCCATTTGCTTAAAATCGATTCTGGATTCATTTCTGAACAAAATGGTAAGCCTATAGCCTTTGGAACTCTTGTATTTTTCGATATAGGAATGTTTCGTACCATTTCATTAGAATCGATTGCGTATGCATTTCTGAACAAAAGGTAAGCCTATAGCCTTTGGAACTGTTGTATTTTTCGATATAGGAATGTTTCGTTCCATTTCCATAAAATCGATTCTGGATTCATTTCTGAACAAAATGGTAAGCCTATAGCCTTTGGAACTCTTGTATTTTTCGATACCGGAATGTTTCATGCCATTTCATTATTATCGATTCTGGATGAATTTCTGAAAAAAAAAGGTAAGCCTATATCGTTTGGAACTCTTGTATTTTTCGGTATAGGAATGTTCTGTACCATTCGATTGAAATCGATTCTGGGTGCATTTCTGACCAAAAAAGGTAGCCCATAGCTTTGTAAATCATGTATTTTTCGATGGCTGAATGTTTCATCCCATTTTATTAAAATCGTTTTTGGCGTATTTCTGAATAAAAAAGTAAGGTATAGCCCTTGAAAATCTTGTATTCATCGATGACGGAATGTTTCGTCCCATTTTTAAAAATCGATTATAGACGTATTTCTGACCAAGACAAGTGGAAATCTTGTATTTTTCCATGGTGGAATGTTTCGTCCCATTTCATAAAATCGTTTTGGGCGTATTTCTGACCAATAAGGTAAGCTATAGCCTTTGGAATGCTTGTATTTTTTGATGGCGGAATGTTTCGTCCCATTTTATTAAAATTGATTTTGGCGTGTTTCTGACCAAGACGGTAAGTCTATAGCTTTTTAAATATTCCACCTTTTGATCTCGGAATGTTTTGCGTCCAATTTTATCAAAAATGGCTTCGGGTGCACTTCTGTCAGTGAAGGTAAGCCCCTTTGGAGATCTTTTATTTTGTGATTTCCGAATGTCTTGTCGTATTTTAATAAATTCGATTCTGGGTTGAATTCTATCACACCCGTAAGCCTATATCCTTCGGAAATCTCGAATTTTTTTCGGTTTTTCAATCTTTTGCACAAATTCACTAAATGAATCTTGGGATGATTTCCGACGATAAGGCTAAGATAGGCCTTTTTTGACAGAAATGCGCTCAGAAGCAATTTTCATTGAATGTATCGAAACATTCCAACATCGAAAAAATACAAGATTTGCAAAGGGTATAGGCTTACTTTTTGACACAATGGATGCGCAGACTATTTGATTAAATAGCGGAAAACATATTGATATCTCAAGTATACAAGATTCCTGATTGACGTATGTAGGTCCAGCTTCTTTTTTTACAGATATGCAGCCACCGACTTCACTGAAAGATTTTACAAAGCTTAGATTGTCTTCTCTAAATGTCACACCGTCACACATAGTAAAGCAAAACTCTATAATACTGGTTTCCCCGAGGGTTCTGCTTGCCGCATCTTGTTGGCAGGTATTTCGGCCTGCAATTATTTAAGCAGATGTCTTGGGCGAGCGGTTGCGCTTTTGACTAGGAAAGTGGTGCTAAGAAATAGACCTGGGCTATGCCAGTGCCGTGATCTCCAGGCTCAGCTGCTATTCAATAACTGTCTACATGCATGAATACATACATACACTATGCACAAGGTCGACCACTTTGAAGGTACACCTCATTAGCATTCAAGCCGGATAAACAGGAACGTGAATTCTACTTCACAAGGGAAATGTCCGTTACATGACTGTCTTATGAGGGTGCCCAGGAACAGAATCATAATTTTTGGAAATAATGATTCAACATCAGTCTCTGTAAGGTCTTGAAGACCGCAGAGGTATACACCATAGACGTGGACGAACCTGCAAATACATACATACCATATATATATATATATATATATATATATATATATATATATATATATATATATATATATATATATATATATATATATGAGACGACTGAGTGGGTAGGGTAGGAGGAATATTCCTTGTTAGCCTTCCTACACTTGTTGACGTCGTCGTGACGTCAATAATGAAATCTACTACCTCTATAATACGTCGTTAAGCAGCGTACTCACCCTGGAAACAGTGTCTTAATGGCAAAGTGCAACGACGGTCCATATTTCTAGTTCAGGCTGTGGGAGTCTAACCGCCCGGCCTTTTCGTCATGAAAGTAGGCAATCGCGATTGCGCGAGACGCTATGCATGATATGATATTTAGTAGGGCTGGGAATCGATCCCAGTTCCAGGAGCTTAGTGGTGCGACACCTCAGCCTCTAAAGGGGCTGATATACTCCAGCGTAACGTCGATGCGCGTGCATCACGGCGACGTTACTTCAGCAAAAAACAGCCCGCTATAGCCACGGCGTCGGCTCACCGCCGACGCGGCTGACGGCTGCTGGCGCGCTCGGACGTCGCTAGGCCACGAATAGATCCTGCTGCATTTCGCGCCAGTCGTGTGCGGCCGCGCCGGACTCGTATATACGGGAACCTTCTTCGCAGGCTGCTTCGTCGGTTCCTGACAGGTGGCGCGGCGCGTTCTTCGCTTTACTGTGCATGCGCTCCTCGAGATGCGATCACACCGGCGCGTTGGAGCCGTCTCGACTTGTAGCGGAGACCGATTTTCTTCTGGCGTAGCGTCGCCTGCTCGACGTGACGAAACGCAACGTCCTCACGCGCGCGCGTCGGGAAAGTCGGATATTACAGAGCCTTAAGAAGCGTTATACCGGAGCAGGCGCAACGCGCTGAGTAACCAATGTAGCAGCTTCTAAGGTGGCCGGCTTGTAAACGCTTTGAGCAGCCTCCTTAGCAATATTTTAACGCTATAGCGTTAATGAGCCTGTTTGGCAGAAATTTCGGTGTCGGTGTCAGCGTTGGCATCTTTGGTCACGAACGAAAATTTGAGGTAGATGCAAATAAAACAATAATAAAAATCTTCGGGTCGAGTGGTACCGGGGATTTGAACCTGCGACACGTTGCTCCTAGCAGCGTTGTGTTTAGCCACTCGGCCACCACGCATACATTCTCTGGCCTACTAAGGGCGAGCTGTTTATATACACTAATTAGCGTTGGTGGTACGCACATCTCGGAAGTTCTTCAGCGGCTTGACAACTCCCGTGAGATGGCGCAAAGGGCCCACGGCCGCGCTTTTAAACAGCATCGCCCTGCCGTGTGGCTTTGTTTCGTCGCGCCGCATGTATACGAATGGAAGTTCTTTAAAAAGAAAACCAGGTAAAAATAAACGCATATTTCCTGAGACGACTTCAAACTCTTTCAACGCTCTGACATTGCTGTATCTGTAGCTTCACAACCTAGTCCTTTAGAGGCGCTCTTCAAGTTCGAAAAAAAAGACGTGGCGGTGGTGTTAATAATGACCCACCGCTACTGCAATCCAGGCTGCTTAAAACGCATTGTTCAATATAGCGTTGATATTGCATGTGCAGTTCAAAACTTTCCGATTGAAATACAATAACGGATGCGCCACTAGGACGAAGCTATAAAGGAACTTTTCAATGGCGAGACGGAATAACGCCGCAGCATGCCACAAGTCACAAGTAAAACAATCTAGGACGTTGAGAACAGTAGTTCAGGCAGAAATTTGCTTTGGGGAACGGGAAGGGGGGCACGACCTTGATTCGACGTGGGTTCCGGGCAGGTAAGTGCGGTCGAGTGTCATTTCGCGCATTGTATTCCGTGGTAGAAAAAATTTCGGGGAGGGAGGGGGGAGGGCACGGACCCGATGTACTACCCGCTGGCTACGCCACTCGTTGAGAAGGGTGGCTGAATGACTAGTTGCACGACAAAGTGATCGGCATGACTTTCGAGATAACGCGCGGCGCCCGCGATGAGCTGAACGTCTCGAAGGCCATACCGAAGAGCCATTTTACTTTCCCCGGATGCCACGTGCCGAAACTTGCGTCACGTCCGGCAGCCATCAATTGGACGCGTCCTCGCCTCAGGGGCGATTTAAAAGCCACAGCCCTCAAGCTTTGCGAAGATTGCTTCAACAGTACGCGCTATGCTCATCATTTACAAACCTAGTCAAACTGAAATTTTATTGCAGTTGACCAATAATACGAGGAATGGCTGGCAACCTCGCTCTTGTGAAGGAGCAATACTGCCTGTTTGCAGCTTTGTTCGTGTAAATAACGGTATCCGAAATGGCCTCCTGTACTTTGCATAAATACAATAACCCCTTGTGCACCCACGACTAAGCAATGGGCTGACTAGGCTTATTCGACAAAGATGAACCACGTTGCCTTGGCGCCGATTTTCAGATTATCAAGGCCAATGTAAGAAGAGACAGCAATAAGAAGGATAAACAGACCATTTTCAAGATGCCTACGAATAACTAAGCATATCTTCATACGGACATAGTAGGTCTCTTCCAGCGGCGTTCAATGAGAGACAGAAGCAAGATTAGCCAGAGAGACCCGCACACCACTTTTAGTTAACGTGAACGCCGTGAATCTTTATTGTTCAACTATGCACAAGAGAAATCTTCCAGCAGCATTACTAGGCAGGTCAAGATCCAGTAAGGGGTGGCTGTTGAACTGTTGTGCAGCGCGAGCAATCAGTTTTTTCAAGAAACACTCTAGCAGACGCTACCTGCGTCGGCGTTGTGTCTTGCGAGCGAGGGTGCGTTCTCGTTTCTTGCGAGCTGCATGGTGGTTCAGCATTCATCGCACAAAGAGCGTTTTCATAGTGAAAGCGCTCCGTTCGCTCTCTCTCGCCACACGGCGAGCGCTGAAGCGGTGGCGCCCTCTCTTGCGCTCAAGCAAAGGAACAGGACACGACGATGTAAGCGAGCAAATGGGTCACGACGATGCACGTGGTGACAGCAGAGGACGATGCGCCGTAGACAAGCCGAGACCCAAGGAGGTTATATACTATTTCTTCTGGAGTGGAGGTGGCGCCCCCGTAAGTGAAGCCGGTCGCCGCCATATTGTAAAAGGAAAAACTCGGAAGCAGACGACGGAGTGCGCTCCGTTGCCCCGCCGTCGCAGTTGTCTTTGGGGACGGTGGCATGCTTTTGTAAAGCAGTTAAACATTTTACGAGGCCATGGCGACTTCGTGCGTCGCTTATGGCTGCACAAATCGCAATAAGAAGACGCCTGGGATCACTTTTCACGTGTAAGTGTCCTCACTTAGTTCGCTGACGATTGTCTGTTTTTCGTGCATGCTGTTAAACTGGAAACAATTTGAAAGGTGCGCATACATGTAATACATGCGTGCAGTTGTAGCGAAGAAAATTTTACGCTTTAAATGTTCGCTGACACGACGTTGTACGTGATTTTTAAGTGTATACACGAAGTGGGTGCAGTCTAGCTGGACGTACCGAGCAATATTGGTACGAGTAGGAAGTCAGAACGCCCTTAGAATTCCGAGCTTTCTGGTGTTTTCTTGCAAGTCAAGACTGACGGCGTGCATGCATATTTATCCGGTGCATGGATATCGAATTTGATGGATGTTTATCGAGGAATTGGCAAACGCAACATTCCATGACGTGATTATCCGTGTTACATGTTTCCAAAAGACTGCGCGCAGCGTTCTACCTGGGAACGTGCCGGTCGAAGAAGTGGTTAGAGAGCTAAGGACGGTTACCAGCTCGACCAGCTCTGACCACCTCTGCTCCATGTAAAACAATTTTATCTCTAAAATAAGGTGCCGCCCGTTTCATGGCCGATACCCCGCGGTGGGTTGCGCCAGCTTGCCAAGGAACAACCAACCAACCACCTCTGCTCTATTCACTTCGCAGAATGCTGCTTCGACAGAACGGGGCAGACGGCCTGGCACCTACAATTTGTACCTACAATTTTTCCTGCTTTCCCAGCGCATCTACAAAAGCCTGTTAGTTTCTACCTCCTTGACGTAGCTTCAACACAAATAGTTACGAAAAGAAAAAATTGCGGCAAAAGCAAGATGTAACTCTTTTGAAATCCGACCAAACCGAAATCGAAACACCGAAGGACGCGGCTGCTTTAGTTTTTTATGCGTCTAGTCTGAGAGGGCGAGAGCTACCTCGTTTCGAGGCTGTGCGCGCTGCGCTTGCCGTGATGGCACACGTCGCCCACGTAGGTTAATGCTTGCGAATCCTCCTTCTGGCCAAATGTTCGCGTGATTGATGTGTGCTTATGTAAAGAGAATAAGTGCGTTCCACGTTAGCTTGTGGTTACCCCTTGAACACTGACGCCGTTACAACACAAAAACCCAGTTCCTAGTAACACATATGTAATTACAGCGCGCTCGATATACGAAGCACCCCTTCGACAACAGATTAGTCTGCAGCTGACATAATAGTATGACATAATTTGTTTCATAAACGAGAAGAGGCAACTGTTCGTGGGGTTTAAAGCAGTTTCCATCTCATTTTTTGATTGTGGGACTGCAAACCAACGCGCGCGCCGCGCGTATTCCATTGCCGTCTATGGCGGTCGCGCCGTGTTTTTCCTCTAGCTACATGGCCGCCGGCGGCTTCACTTGCTCCCGTTGGCGGCGGCCGGGACTGCCACTCCAGAGGTTCTATAGAACCTCCTTGCCGAGACCCTAAGGTGCTTCGCCTCTACAGCATAGTATTATATAAGCGGTTGGCTGGATCGCCAACTAACAATTTGGTATTTACGCTGAAAACCTCAGCTGAATCCTTGAAAACACTCCTTGACGCGTAGACCTAATGTCTTACTGTGCTGCAAACTTTGACAGAGCGAGATCCCAGGCAGCACACCAGAATTGGACCGATCTCGGCCCAAGGCTGGCAAACACTTGCAGAAATATTGGTCATACGTTGGCTTTTGGGATTTTGCTATACCTAAATATGCATTGGTCCAATATTGGAAGCCAATGATAACCCAATGTTTGCAAAGTTGGCTCAAGCCAATATTGTCCGTTGTACGTATCGGAACCATCGTATAAATATTGGCACCTCCAATATTTTTTGCGGGCCTTTCTCGTTCGCTGCGACATCGTTCTTTTTTTTTTTTCTAGCGTTTAACGCCGGTTCTTGCCAGCCTTTTCGTTGGCTATGTCAATATTTTTCCGCCGTTTTCGACTGAATGTGTAGTTTAACATGCGGTAGATTTTTGTGCATGTATATAAATGCATGTTGCCCACGCTTTTGCTTATAGGCAAGCAGCAGGGATAATCAGAGTAGGAAAGCTGAGAGCAAACACAAGTTTATTCTGCATGTATACATACCGTAAAGATACTGCAAATTTTGACAAGAATTTCACATTTCGCGCTTTGTTCTACGGACCGCTTCCATGCGGATAACAAATGAATAGGACCGACACTAATCATTTTGAATAGCGCTCTTATATTACAAATCGCTCAAAAGGAACTACACACAAAAAATAACACAGCCTCCCTGTTATCGCTTATTCGAGTTGTCAGACCGCTGTTCAAAAGGAAGTGAGTGAATAGCGAGGAGTTATACAAAATTAAATAAATGAACGTCTACACTTCAACTGGCATTCGATACAGCAGAAATATATATCCGCCTTAAACTACCAGAAAGTACACGGCCTATTTGTTTAATAAACGGTGACTGCAGCTAGAGCTTCAAAGAATGCGATAACTTCACAACTATTAAGAATTTCCGTGTTACAAATCCAGCATTTCGTTTCGCGAAACGCGCGGCGAAGGGCAAATGAAAAACGGATGTTTAGTCGGCGCACGCATATGCTGACAACTTCCCTAAGGGCGAGGATTTAACTAACCTATTTCGACGCGCACGACAAAGTCCACCAGATGGCTATTAACACCGCTCACACATCTGCCAAAGTCAACGTGTTTACGCGACTTTTGACCATGGCTATAATGTCCCAACACGTTGACCTTCTTAGGGCACCAGAAAAGGAACAATCCACGCGAACCATGTGTCACTAGACTCACGAATCGTCAAACGCTCATCGTCTTCAGCACTTCGCTGGTAACGAAGACATTTCGTTAGATTGGCGTGACAGGTGAAAGCACTGCAACACACAGACTGCACATGGTGCGATGGCATGAAACTCATCCAAGTCGGTGAATAAATGTGTCTATCACTGACTGCTTACATTATGCACACGTACACGGACACCATGCACGGCTGTGGTGTAAGTGAAGCACTCGTATTTCAAGAATTATTGAAACATGAGCTCATCGTTCCTCCAGGCTGTGGCGTTTGACTGTAACTGAGCCTTTCCTATTCGGGCTAACCTATTAACGCGATGATACAAACACCAGCAAAATCAGTTATCTGTCCTAGAGACAGTATTTGATTTCTTAAACAAACATCGAAGTTCAGAAGGTAGAGAACAGTGAACTAACCACTACCTGTAAGAAGTTAGTGCCGGATAATTTACCCAAGGAGGTATACTTAACGTCATAAATATGACGCCGCTACTGAGACGTCTAGATCAAGGAATAAAAGAGAGTCTTAGTAAAAGGAAAAGGGCACGTGGCGGTGACATTTCACGCTCTCCGTCGAAGTTGTAAATATTGTCGAGCGTCTGGGTGACATATGTGAATATAAATTGAAAGGTAATCCCCGCGAGAAAGTTAAGATGGCGCCATCAGTTGAAGTAGTTGTTGAATGTGCCACTACCATGTCCTGTAAAAACAACTACAGAAGCGAGGAAGTAAAATACAAATGAAGTGAACAGTTTCTTCTTGCCGATGTCATCAGAAAAAAAGAAAGATGCTAAACGACATTTGCACAATGACAGAACCAATTAGGTTATCAGCATCTGAATAACAGTGGAGAGCAAATCTTCTAGCCACGTGTGTCGGGTCGTGTTCAGCGAAAGGGGAAGATGGCTGAAAACTCGCAGTAGAAATTGTTGTTAAAACAAAAGCGACAGTCAAAATGTTTAGTCTTTCAGCACGTGTCTGAACGAAGCAAATAAAAGAAAATCTAATACACTTGAGAAGTCCTGTCTTTAAATGGCGAGCGTGAAGAAAAGAACTGCGAGCGAAGTACACGGTGATGATAAGGATGAGAAGTAGGAGTATCTCCGGCTATAGCACGGAGGGGCTATAGTACTGATATAGCAACCATATATTTTACAGAGCGGGCATCTCTAACGTACATTCAAAGCGTTTACACGACTCGCACTATAAATATGTTGACTTCACACACAGCGACGATGCACTGTACAAAAGTACTGGGCCGAAAAAATTGGATCAATATTTTTAGGAGGACCTACTGCCAGCAAAAATGTAGCTAAAGGCAATGATTTCCTTCTTAAATATCTTGCTCTTTATTTTCACGTGACTACATATGACCTGAACTGAACTTTAATTGGTCCTGAGTAGAGCACGTCCCCCTAAGGGGGCTCATCCACGCGCTGCGTCCATGACAGGACCGGGAGGTGAAACTCGACGGCCAGCTCGTGGGCTCTCTGGAATGCCCGAAGTTGGCTCGTTTGTTGGCGGCGTGTTTGAATAGTTTGTACATGGAGTCTACTTTAGCGGCCATGCGCTCTATGCTGAGTTCGTTCCTGCTGTCCTCCTGCCGGATCACTCCTAGTATACGAACCGAAGTGACTTGTAACTGGAAAGATATAGGAAAGAAGAAAAAACATTTGGGAGTGAAATACATTGTGGTGTCATTGAGTTATCGCACAGTTTCGTCGATTGGCAACTTGCGCAAAATATCGGCAGACCATGACAGACCTCGAATAGGGTTGAGAGCGGCGTCGCCCGTTCATGGTACGGGATGAAGCGGAACCCTTAGGCCAGATAACATCTATACCCCATTAGAGAACGGAAACTGTAGCTTTGGCTGTAGCACGAAAATAAGGGTAGCGGCGTTCTACTGAACTACAACAGAGCGAGGCGAGATTGTGCTGAAAGTACTATTATCATCATTAGCCAGACGCACTTTCGCTGCTGGTTCGCGCTGGTGGCGCTACTGCGCTTCTCACTGTCTGTGGTATTTTGTTGTTTTTTACAGCGAAAGCTCCTAGGAGGTCACAACAAGGGCAGATTTTGGCGCCGTAGTTGTCCGGCGCCGCCGGTGTCCGTAACCACTGTCGCTCGAAATAAGAAAAAAACGAAATAAGAAAAAAGTTCCAGGATAGAACAAGGATCGAACCTGGGCCCTTTTGCGGTGGAGCCCAGTATTCCACCTCAGAGCCACGCCGGTGCTTGAAACTGCTTTGCAAGAAGACCCTATATAGGCTTCATGTCGAGAAGGAAGCACATTACCATATGTAATGTAGCGTGGTAGAATAGTAAAATAACACTCAAGCGTCACACAACGCAAATTCTGTGATCAGGTATCACACAATGCGAATTGCGCAACGAGTGGGTTGTTGAATGCTTCCAACCCACTACAAAGGGCTCTTCCATAATTCTTCATCGTCATCAGCCACAGCATCATCAAAGTGCACATAATATCTTACAGTTGTTTAGCAGGTACCATGATTCTCCGCAGAAAGACGAAACATTGCACAATGGCTGTTTTTCTACTTCACAGAAATTATGATGAGTTATAGCGTAGTAGGTTCCTCGCAAGTGCACTTGCATTGGTTACCAAAGAAGCCCATAAGGCTCCCATGATCCATTTCCTCAGGGTCTCAATAAAGTTAAGTCCCTCTCTCTATCTCTTTCTCACATTAGGGTATGTTATAATGGGTGGTGGCAGAGTGAAATAACGACCGGGCGTCACACAATGTGCATTACGTAACTAGTAGGTCCTTTAAAGCTTCCAACCCATTACAAATGGCTCAGTCATAATTTTTCATCGTCATCAGCCGTCGCACCAAGAGACTGCTCATAATGCCTTACAGATGGTACCTCGCTTTTTCGCAGAATTGCGAGTAATGTCGTGGTGGGTGCTTCCCAACTTCACAAAAACTATGATTTGGGGCGTAGTGGGTACATTGCTAGTGTAGTTGTATTAGTAGCCACAAGAGAGTTTATAACGGGCTCTAGAAATGCCGCACTTCGAGCTTTCGCTGTGACTGTGCTGCCCTTTCCGCGCAGGCCTGGCGTTTTTTTGTCGTTGCTGAATCGCGGCTCGCGTGTGCAGTAGTTATCGCCACGTGACCAAACTGGCCTCAAATTGCAGGAACAACGTCAATGAAGTAAGTTTTGCGTCGTTTATTGTGAGTGCCCAAGCTGGTACAAGCAATGTATGCAGTAAGGTCCAAGCAAAACAAGTCACTCAACACATCGAAAGCTTTCAACCCGTACTTGTGTAACGAGTTTGAAAGCTGACAAATACGTACATATTACTGAACACCGTTGCTCTCATTATGTTGCGGCACACGAGTTTAATAGCGTAGCTTTTGGACAAGGGTCTCATCCTGCCGTTACCTATGCGGTGCTTGCCAGGTTGTGTTTAATTTCAAGTGAGTGCATGGTGTGGAGTCGCAAACGAAACACGAGCTACGCCGACAGATAATTGGTGCAGTGAGAGCAACGTAGTTTTGCTAAATTTGTTACGTAAACAATCGCGCGTGCGCGCAGTTCTGCATCTTTCTCGCCCTGCGATGAATATCGCGTTGTGTCTACAGGGTAGGCACTGATTTAGAATTTTCGGCCGGGAGGCCATAGCATAAGTATCATGTATTTAGGTGATAGGTGGAAGAAAATATTTCAGGCTTGTTTTGTTCCTCGTTATAGTTCAATTACACAGTTTTCTACAGCTAAAATTTCTTGGCGCATGTAGTAGTCGGACTGCTGAGTAAGCAGCGAACATGAATGCTGAAGAAACAGATATGAGTGCTTACAGATTCGCGAAACGCAATTCTAAGAAAATAAGCTTTAGGCATGCATTGTACACTTTTCTGGGCGCTCGCCCAGAACACTGAGAAACTGCTGAGCCATAAGCACAATCTCTGTATCACATAGACCTGTCGATAGAATGTGAGCACTCTATTGCTAGCAAACACTCACGAAAGAAACTGGTGGGGCATTATGTTAACCTGTGCCAATGCTGAATATATATATATATATATATATATATATATATATATATATATATATATATATATATATATATATATATATATATTGCATATTTGATATTGTGTTATTTATGTTTTCGATAAATTTGTCATTGGCAGCTCAAGTACGTATTGTTTTAAATTACCTCTTCGATTTCCTAGGTTTTTTTCGCGACAGTAGTGCACATACTTTCACTTCATAGTGGTGGTACGCGCTATAACAGTGACATGTTAATCTAATCAAACAGCAGAAGTACGTGTGCTCAAACAAATTTGGGACGTTTCTCTGCTATGAAAAATAAAACACTACCACATCCAATGAACACAATCTCACTCACTCGACAACGTGCTTGGTGAAGCTGTGCTGCAAGAAGTGCTCGTCACATTTATAATTTGTTTATTAACTGCAAATAATCTGAAGGAGCCCATTGAACATATGTGCAAAGGCTAATGTAATTGAGCACAGCCTTGTAAAGCTTTGCCATTTCTTTTTGTAAAGTTCTATGAACTAAACACAGTTAATTAAGGCAGAAAGGTTTTGAGTAGTTTGTATTTACAGTGAGCCACGTTCTTCTGCACACGCATTAAAATGAAACAACTCATAACTGTGCTACATAGAAGCGCTGCGCTCTTTATTAGTCGCAGGAGCACCGAGTGATGCTCTCAAGCACTTACTTTTGAAAAAATAGAAATCGATGGTGCTGCTTTACGTTAAGAGTCGTCTTGTATACTTATGATATTCGAAAATAACTTCCCTTAAGAAAAGCGCTAATTAGCTGTCAGGGTAAATAAATAACTTATTTCATTGAGTTCATTGAAAGATACTGAGCAGCTGGGACCGTTGCGGCACCTGACGGAGTTGATGTCAACCACGCGCTGGTCGCTACGTGGCCTGTGAGATCCGCTTCGGCAGCGGGCGAAACACCAAGTTAATATTAATAATTGTTGGGGCTCAACGTCCCAAAACCGCGATTTGATTACGAGAGACGCCGTAGTAGAGGTCTGCAGAAATGTTGACCATCTGGTGTTCTTCAATGTGCACCTAAATCGAAATACGCGGGGTTCAAGCATTTTCGCCTCCTTCGAAAATGCGGACGCCGCGGCCAGGATTCGGGCTAACCAAAATAATTCAGGATACCTAATTACAAGATACCTAAATACAAGATACCTAATTCAAGGATGAGGGTCGCCTCCATAAGTTTGTTATTTTTTGCTTGGAAGTTTTCTTGTTGGTTGATTCTATTTACAAAGCAGACATGTGCATTCTAGAGGAAGCAACGTATCTTGAGCGAAATTATTGGGAAGCAGTTTCGCTTTCGCTCAAACAACTTTCGGAACAAGCGAAGAGGAAATGAAAGAGGAAGTGGCTCGGTCAGGCTACCGAACCCTGTCCAGCATGGTGCAGCGCATAACGCTTTCTCTGACTTAACGCCCTAATTAGCACGATAGTTCATCATCAAAGACAAATACTGTACTGCATAACGACCCATGGTTGCAAATCGTGCAGTGGCAGTGCGGAGCATGCTTCATACGCCTCGCGGCCGGTAATTAATTGCGACGCTTTTTCCGTTATGCCCAGATGCGTCTTCCGTGTTTACTACAGATGCTCCTCTGCAAATAGCGACTAACGGGAAAAAAGAAAGACAAAACACGCCCAACAGGACAGGACTGGAAGGTCTCGTGTAAAAGTGTACGTGCTATAGGCATTTGTTATACACAACCAAATGAATCCAGCAGATAATCAGGCCAGGGAAAGCATAGGGAGTTAATTGTTTTTAAATGCAGTGTAGTAACTGTGACATAAATTGAAATGAAATAAAGTGGACCAAAAATCGTCTTTTCCGTCGGTGGTATCCGTCTGTTCGGATAGGCATAGCCAGCACCCCTAAACTTGTAGTTGGTATGCCTCAATATTTAGGCGCACGTACAAACCCACAAACGCACGTGCCAGACCTCCCCTTCTCTCATAATTCCATTCTTGCCACCGCCCTCATCGTAACAAATACACCGGCGGAAAGCAATAAGTGCCTTCTAAAGACGTTTCCTCAGTAGAATTTCATTCGTTAGGAAGAAAACAGCCGCAGAATCAACTTCGATAGCGACGACGAGAACAACTACGGCATGAACCGGCATGAATGAACTCGCAGACAGCACGACGACAGCACCCGCAGAGCGGCATCCTGTTCTCACGCATCTTACGCGAGATGGGGAGTATAGCAGTGGACCGCCATACGCGTGACACCACAACAGAGCACATAGCGACAGTGGGAGTGCCAGAGAACATTCTCGCAGAGAGCTTGATTGTTTGCGGAACAAAAGAGGGGCCTGTTTCTATAGATATTTCATCAATGACATTGATGACATCAATGTCATCAATGTCAGGGCCATTTATTACCATGGCCATACCCGATAGCCATACAACTCCCTCGCAGTGTATTATCTTCATAAAGTGACAGCGTTGCAACTGAAACAGCGTCGCTGTGCTGTGGAGAGTAAACAATGGTTCTATATAGGATGAACTGCATCGAGGCAACGCGGTATTATTTATAAGCACCGCTAGGAGGAACCGTGCATGGAGCCAGGCTGGCACTCTTATGTTAATGCGCTCGGCCACCTTAACGCTGTCGACGAGACACTCATGGAATTTGGAATCTCGGCACAAGCGGAACTACCCAATAAAGCAGCTAGTAGCGCGATCGCTGTCGATTCGGAGCGAGCGAGTGTTTGAACTTCGGAGAGTGATACTCTGTTTCTCACGAACTCAGAAAGTAGAGAACATAAGCATGACGCATAAATACTTAACTGAGTCACAATGCAAAACAGTGATACTGCCACGCGCTCCTTTTTTATTTTTATGTAACCGACCTATTCCAGGTATAACCGGGCTGCTTGCGCAAGCCGAGCCCGAATGCCTGGGAACCTTTCCGAATACTTTAGATTCTTTTGATCAGATTGTGCACACAACTCGAACACTGGAGGTCATTCTGGAACTAACGCGGTCACCAGCGATAACACTGGAATCTACGATGCTACGTGTATAAATGCCGACGTGTATAAATGTCGACGTCTGTGCTTGCCGCTTTTGCTGCAATTTAAGTGTTACTTTCTTTACATGGAACAACTTCGGCCAATAAAGTGCCGGCGGCACTTTGCTTTCTTCACGGTCATACCACGAGACAATATTTCAATTCGAGCTACGGAAAAAATGATAGTCACGTTCCGCATCAGCTGCAATATCGCGGCTCTGGTCGAAAAATGCCCCTAATACTGCAGCGGAGTGCCAACATGCAAAACATATTGCTGGAATAGGTGCAAGTAATTATATGCTGTTTATTTGTGAAGTTTTTTTCGTATGTCAACATAGAAGAGAACATGAGTGAGTTGGAATGGATCCATAGTATACGCCGAGCGCGAACAGTAGATCAAGACACGGAGTCGAAAAGTTCATGAGCCATTCCACTACGTGAAGGCGGATAACCAGTGAAGCTGTGTCGCATGCGGCACAGATGCTGAACAGATACGGCATGCGGAGGCTGAATTTTTTTAAAAGGTGCAGAAAGGCTCAGAATTATTTATTTTACGGATGTTCCTTTCAATCACTTCTACATCAATTTGCGTAGTCCAGAACTGCAGCGCACTGGTTATTTGGGTATTCATTTATTGTCTTATTTATTTGCCAAGTTATTTATTTATTTACTTTTTTTTACTTACTTTTAGTGGACCTGCGCTGAGTAGGGGGATTTGGCCATTTATGTGGCACATACCTGCTAGGGGTTATCTGTTGAGTAGGCAATTGTTCGGTGGGTTACGATTGGCGTAGATGTATACAACTTCGCTGTATAACGCAAGAGCTACGCGTGCACTAAGATTTCAAAAGCAATGTTTAAAAGCCTACAACATGCGTAGCCCTTTAACTCGAATTATCTCAACTCTTGTGTAGAGTTATGCGAAGAAAAATATATGGCGAATCTTGCAGTGAGCCGCGCAAGGCTTGACAGAGCGAAACTGAACGAAATCTGATGAATAATCTGGTTGCTTCTAGGTTGTTTCCGTGTCTTGGCTATGGGAAATGCACATTGTTTCTAGGTTGCTTGTAGGTCGTTGCTAGGCTTTAGCTATGTGATCCTAGGTTGCTTCTGCGTTGATCCTTAGCGCATAGAGGTTCGAGTTAAACTACAGATAGTCACAGACACGACACGAATGTCTAAACTCCAGAGACAACCTTGAGCTGAAGCGAAGCGCTCGCACGTCTCCTAGGTCTACGGGTCGCTTATTATGGTTGTAGCTAGGCAGAACTCGGCTGTAGCTAGGTTGATCTCGCTAGTACTTGGCTATATCGAGTTTAAACTTCGTGTGGCTAGGTTGAACATGGTATTAGCTAGGTTCGTCCGGGGCTACGCCTAAGTGGTTTTTCCGCTAGCACCACCTATCATTTTATGTGGCAAATATCCTTTTATGATGATGACAGTTTTCTGAAAGGCCGCACAGTGGCGCATATCCGTTTGATGACGATAGTTTTCTTCTTCATTCTTAGTGGACCAGTGGTGAGTAGTGGAATTACCCCATTTATATGGCACATACCCGTTTATGATGATGATAGTTTTCGCGTAGACCGCACGGCACATTCCCGCAAGCCGCACAAATTAGGCCTAGCTTAAACAGATTCGCTGTTAGAACAAAATAATCTACCTTGAAACTCGAGTAAATCAAATACTCCAGCTAATCAGCTTGGCTTCGTTTCTACACAATGCGCTGAGTATTGTTAGGCGCGCCAAAATTTCAAATCGCGTCATTGTGCCACTGTCTTACGGGAGATTCAGAATGGAACGCACAGGTAATTATAACGACGCGATAGATTATTGCTGCCAGATATTCAATGTTTAATCACGGTGAGCCTGCTCAGAGAGAGTGATTAAAGCCTTGTTACAAAGAACACCAGAAGTACCCTCTCTCAAAAACATAGTGAAATTTAGTAACGGCGCCATTTAGTAGTCACATGTCGACTTTACTACGTGCCCCTAACGTTTTAATACAGTAGTAAAATTTGATAGTGAATATGATTAAAACTTAGCGTGTCAGGGTTAGTGAAGGTTACTATAGTCGGATACAACTCGGACAAGTCCGGAGAGACGCCGCCGAGACGGCCAAAGCGCGGCAGCCGATCGCCTCCGCGACTAAAGAAATAGTCCCGCTCAAGCACGCGCCGATGTTCTCCAAAGGCGGAGTCAGCGGCCGTCTGGCTCACGACGTCAGTCTGTAGTGCGTTACCATCGGTGCAGGCACGTATGCATCCGCTTTTGAGGAGAAAACGCCGACTTTTAAAGTTGTATCCGACTATTGGCCGTGAGGAGTTACGGAGTCGCCCTCTATCGGACGCGCCTCGATTGCGTGCTAGGTAGGACACCGCCGGCGCGCTCCCCATAGGTTTTGCTGTCGGTGCTCTTCAAAAACACCTCGCAGAAGCCCTCCAGGGCATTTCTGTAAGTACTTTCGAAAGGAACTGTTCTTTACTGTCAAAATAATCTTTTTCGACGAACTGAAAGCACAAGATAGTCTAGAGTCGCTGTCTCTTTGCAGAAAACCGAGCACCCGCTTCACGCGGTCACCGCGTTGGAGACCCCTGAATCGGCCTCTTGCGTGAAAGGTAGTCACTCGCTGAGTGCAAACTATGTGAAATATCTCGCTAGAGTAGACTGCCTGTGTAACGAAACGGAGCATAACAGAAAGAAGCCTTAAGCCGGCGATCGCACGGGTTCGCGACGACTGACGGTGCCTCTGCATGTATGAGCGTCTGTATTGATGTTCCTACTGATGGTTTCGCTTTTGCTACGAGCGCGTTTTGGCACCGCGCTGTGAACTTTAAGCCGCAAAATATGAGAATTTGTGAGTACACAAACAACTACTGTTGCGCGGACGCTATCAGAGCAGTTCAAAAACAATTTCGTTACAACTACGGCTTCGGTGCGCATGGAAACTTTGTGATGTGCCGTCCCGACGATTCAGTGTTTTTTTTTTCGGTCTAAATTCGTGTACGTTTAAATGTCATTTGACAAGTTGTCTCGCACTGCGTATTGATCGGTCTTCTCAGCGGGCGAATGCCGCTGCTTCTGTTTCTTTATTCAGTGCATTCGTTTCGTTTGGTGCTCACACAAAACGTGAGCAAATGCGACGACGTTTTTTAATGCTCCTTAATTATCGATTCCTTTGCATTCCAGTGAACTTGCCGCTCTCTGTCATCAAAAAATACATAGACGAAAGCTTCACCACTTCGAGATTGCTGGTGGAAGGAAAAGCAGTCTACGAGACCGAGCATATAGCAGCATGGAACGCCAAGGAAAAGAAAGAAAATACAGTAACGTTTGCCGGACTTGTTCTGCAAACGTCGGCTGTGAACTAGGACCCACATGAACTTGAAATATAGGTGAATGAAATAGAAGTTGTTGCAGCAACCAGCAGCCGCAAAACAGGATAGTAATTATTTGGCGAGTACCCCAGCAATTTTTGCAGCAGTGTGGTGTCTAAATCCAACAGAATGGCATCTTTCCCGCGTAAATAAATGAGGCTCCAAGAAAATACATGGGGTTGGAGAGGCCCAACGTGAGTTTGAAAGTGGCACAAATAAATTTGGGCTTTTTAGCACATTGTGTTTGCGTCAGGGCAACGCAAGCTCAACTGAAAAAAAATTACACCATCTCCCGCTAAAGGGGACCATGAGGCGATGCGAAGCCGGAGCACTTGCACGATCGCGTTCCGTTGGCGTTCGTTGTGCATGCTACCGACCTCGCGTCGTGGAACGCGAAGAGGGACGCTACGCGCGTCGTATCTTTCATCTAGCCTGGCCGTTAATTCTCACAGGGCGAGCGGGGAACGCGGTCGACAGGCGCGCGAGAGGGGGGCAGCGTAGAAGAGGAGAAAGAAGGGGAGGGGACGCGCATGCGCTCGAGCTCATCGCGGCGTTGCGCAGGAGATAATTTCGGCATGTCTAGCCCGCGTTTCAGAGGAAGAGTGGAAAGGAGGAGGGGAGAGGGGAAGGTAGAGGGAAATGGGAGAGCGGAAGGGGAGAGGGAAAGTGGAGAGGAGGTGTGTGGGGAGGGTATGCGCATGCGCAGTAAGGGTGGTCACGCCGCACACCACCACCACCACCACCACCACCACCGGATTGAGCTCCGCCTTAAGATACTTCGCATCTAAAATGTTATTGCCAACATAAATGCAGCACACAGCCGCAGCATTTGACTCTCGCTAGTCCACCAGCAAACGTCGCGTAGCTTATGAAGGCGAAAGCCTTAGGTGCCTCTTCAAACGAGAAGATTGACCGTCGGCGGCGTCAAGACGAGTGACGCAAAAACTAATCGTCACATGATGACGTCACAGATCTTCTAAATTTGTAACTTCTTTATGACATCTCTATGACGTGACATAACGTGATGTCATATGATGACGTATTCACACTACAGGGTCCCTTTTTATTGCCTCCGTGATCGGTGGGCCGATCACGGAGGCAATGCAAAACTTATGTAGCTTATGAAGCTTATGAAGCAGTGCAAAGCTCGTGTAGCTTATGAAGGCGAAATCCCCAGATACATCATTAAATAGGAAGATTGCCCGTTGGCGTCCCGCGTCGGCGGCGTCAACACAGGTGATGCTAAAAAATAATCGTCACGTGATGGTGTCACCATATGACGTCATCATGATGTCACAGATCGCCAAAATATATAGCGTCATTATGACGTCACATAACGTGACGTCACATGACGTATTCACACGTCATGGTCGCTTTGCATTGTTTCCGTGAGCGGTCACGCAGGCCGTGCAAAACCGCGTTAAGTGCAGAACACTTTTGGAGGGGGGCGCGGTAAAATCAGTACAACTACTGACAAGAAGAAGATGGCTTTCGCCTTCTGGTCATCTTTAGCGAATGCATAAGGGACCCTGTGCGTTTTTTTAATTCAACGTATCTAAACCATGACTTGCGCCGATTTTCTGGACGCGGAGCACGGGGACAGAGATCAAGAGGTCGCACGGGAGGGTTCTGAGATGGCATCGCACATGGTAAAAGGTAGCACCTTTTCCATACTGTGGCAGATAAGCATCATTTGCCGGCGGGAAGCGCGCGCGAGCCATCCTGCAGTGCGCGCTGTCTGCTACTCACCGACCATCGCAGGCCCGACGCAGTAATGAAAGTCTTCGTCGCGGAAGTGCTTGTTGCACACAAGACTCGTAGCCGATGGCTACATGCCGGTTTTTAGCTTTACAACCCATGTTCACGCACATTCTTGTCCCGCGGTTACCGGTGCAGGCTGACACTGGGTTCCGTTGCATAAGCGCGGCACTGCGGCACCGAGCGGTAGAGCCCCATGTTCGTCGCCTTCGGAGGCAGCCACTCTATTACAATGGTTTCAATTGAGTAGAAAATGCGAAAAAAACTTTCGCATTTGAACAGACCGCAGCGCATGTGGGACTTGAAACTCGTTTTCAAACCACGCGGCAGCACTCCACAAGCAGCCGACGCGGCCGCTGAGACCACGTGATTCTGCCCAGCCCACAGGCCGACGGTGGCGCCGGCGTTTCCAGTGGTGGGCCTCGAGGCCAATACTTGCGTGACGGTCAATAGGCACGTCTACCTCTGCCGTCCACTGTGTGTTATGATGCAATTGTGAGACTTTTAGGGGCGAAGCTCCTTAAGGCGGCACCCGTTCGTCCCTCGTAGTAGTGGGTAACCAGTCGTAACGCTAGTACCAGATCTTGACCTCCAAGGTGGTGCCGGCGGGAGGTTTTTCCTGTGCGTTGTTGAACAATAAAAAATTGGCAGCGTGCGCGTTAACTAAAAGCCGAATTCTTCTGTCTCTCATTCCCCATTAGCAGCCATTGGCATGTTCCAGTAGGAAACGTTAGTAGAAGTAGAAGTGTAAGAGTTAGCTAAAAGCCGACTTCTTCTGTGTCTCAATCCCATTAGCAGCCATTGTTTACCTCCAAGGTAGTGCCTGGTGAGATTTCTCCTGCGCGTGATTAAACAATAAAAATTTTGTTCAAAACGCCGTTGATTGATGAAATAAACCAACGAAAGACGCCAGATGTTTTCTAAAAGCAAAACGAAAGAACGCCAGATGTTTCTAAAGCAAAACGAAAAGACGCCAGCTGCTTAACGAAAGACGCCAGATGTTTTCTAAAGCAATGGTTTTCTAAACAATGAAAATTCACAGCGTACATGTAAAATTAAAGTGAGCTGCAAGTCGTCATAACTCATCGAACCTTTAGTATAAACGCGCCCGATCTCACGTGGGTGATGATGTACTGGGCAGAATTCACGGAAGATTCACGGTTTACCGATGAACCTCCGCAGCTTCGCCAACTCATCATCATTCACTTCGTGGATATGCTGTGAATTTTTTTGAGGCAAACTCTCCTTTGTTTTATTATGTTGGAATAACAGTTTCGTGACTCGTCACGGTACACGTGTATGCTAGTAGTAAGGTAAGGTAATACCGGCCAAAACATGGATTAGATGTCTAAGTTTATGGCTGCTCACCAGTACAACGTGTGCTACCCCAAAAAAGGATTTTAGGTTTAAGCCTCGCGTGCAAGAACAAATATTGAACAGTGAAAGGAATTTATTTTTGTATATTCGAAATCGTTCACATTTTGTTCCAAACATAGATATTCAGAAAAATACTCAAACCTTTAAAACTTATAATAAGGTTAATATGATATGATCTCATATAAGGAGACAACATGCTGTTACGCTGAAAACATGCTTCACAGGTGTCATATTTTCACTCAAATATTTTGTTAGAAAATGAAATATGTAATGAAGTATGAAGTCCCAATCAAAGGAAACGAGAATTAAATGCGTAGAAAGAGGGAGCATGATAATTACTTCTTGGAAAGACTTGTTCGACGCCACCTTCAACTGGCTTACCGCCCCTTGGGTCTACCACCCGGTAGTCAGGAGGACTGCTCTTCCCGGGCTCGGCCGCCATCAGTGCCCTGCCCTCCAGAGCCTCGTCAAGTACCTGGACTTGACGGGGCTGTCATCCACGCTATGAGACGACTCACCAGACTCCCAGCGCTCAGCTTTGAAGGCGCCTCTCCATTCTAGATGCTCGTCTTCTCCACGCCTGCCTGCCTACCAAGGATAGCCTGCCCACCTGCCGGCGTGCTATCGGGGTCCCTGCTTCCCAGCCGCCCAGAGCCTCTTTCCGACCCTTCTTTCTCCACCCCTGTGCAGGGTAGCAAATTGGTTATTACTACCAGGTTAACTTCCCTGCCTCTTCCTTTCCATCTATTTATCTCTCTCTCCCTACTCTCTTTTCTACCACATCTTTCGTCCCCTCTCCCCTGCCACAATGGCGCTGAGCAACTCTCCTGCAATGGCTGCAGAAAATAGTGCCATCATTTCCGTTTATAATAAAAGAACCAGTTCTCTCTCTCTCGTTTCTTTGTGAGAAGAAACAAAACGGACCACATAAACAGGGACACCACACCACAAATTTGACAGCTGAAACTTTCTTGATGCGATAGTCCTTGTCGCAATAAAACTTGACCCAGCAGCAGCTAATCTGTGTGCAAAGATTCGAAGCATTAAGGACATAGCGGTACATTGAACGGACCGCACAACTTCCCGGCCTTTGCTGCGGCAAAATGCACTGCGGCAACGCTGCGCATACTTCTGCTCTGTCTTCTTCGCAAAGTGACCACGACCATGAAATTCTATTTCATCATTCATGTCATAGACAGAAGCCTTTTTTAAAAGAATAGGGGATTGGCTGGAACATCCCCGTCACTTGTGTTCTTGCGCTACTTCACCGCGATAGACGAGAGCTTCGGTCTACCCGGCTACAAAACTCGAGTTGGTCCATTGTGTTTTCTTCTCCTCTGAGCCACTTCCGCAGAATTCATGCGTTCACAACTGTTGCGTGGACGAGGTGATGAACCATCCTAAGGCGGCCCCCCTTGTTTCGAAAGTCATTCTTGTATCGGGCCACTGGCGATTCCATGCCGTCCACTACGACCATGTGCTTATTATAAACCTCTTTGAAGAAAGGCCTCGGCAACTCAAAGTATACATACACTTGAAACACTATTTAACGAAGTGATGCCCACGCTTGGGTTACTTCGTTACATCGGGAATTTGGTAAATCGTGAAAGCGATTTTTGGGTCCTCCGAAATCTAATCTTTTAACGTGGCGACCGACGCCCATAAGCTACCACGGCATTCGTTTTGCCGGAAACCGACGCCTGCGCATCCAAAGAACCCGCAAAGGTGGCCCGAGGGCGACCCAGACATAAGGGACACCATGTCCTGGCGATGCCTATCAGGTTTCGACGGTCACGTGGAGCTATGACAGGCTACCGATATCTGACCACGAGTATAACGAGTGCAGTGATTGTGTGAGCAGGCTGAGCGAGGAAAATGCGAGCAGATGATCAGCGCTAGATGTCGCACAAACCACTAAATAACCAAAGCAACCACCGCCGCCTCTGTCACTATATAGTACGTAAGAGGGCTACCGCCTGCCGAGTCGGTTGTTTTGTGCAGGTGCGCCGCGTGCATGGTCGTCGAAATAAAAGTTAGGGCCGTAACTACGGCACCTAGATGCTTAGGTCGACTGTATTAGAGGGCACACTGGAAGAAAAAATCGTATCCGTCAAAATTACAAGAAAATTACCGCTTTTTTCAGCAAAAACTTCTTGATATCGTGTTTTGTGCTCATATTAGTTCGTTAATGTGCGTTGATGAAAACACAGAGCAGTATGAGCATTTGCAGAGGAATGAAAATTTCTTCGTTATATATAGATCGGGAACTTCGTAAAAGCGGGTTTCGTTAGATCGAGTTTTAACGGTATCTCTTTGCAGTCGTATTACTTCGTCAATTCCTAAGGGCCTCGGTCAGCGTAGCCGGACACAGCTTGAACAAAGGAGGTATTCAGCCATCTTGTTACGGTTAGGTTATCACTCAAAGTGCGCACGGAAGCACTTCCATGTTCCTGACACTTCAGTCTTCTGAGGGACTTCAGTTTAGCATCTGAAATGCTTTCAAAATTTGCGTTAAAAGAAATACAAACCTTAAACGTTAAAAGAAATACAAACCTACAGCCAAAGCCTCAAGCTAATAACGTGCTGTTTTCTAGGCCCCGGCAGTCCTGAGGTGCGCGCAGCGTTGGGCCTAAATCTACCGGCTTACCTGCTTTGGCCCTGTGGGTTGCCACCGGACACGTGGCGTGCCCCTTTACCTTGCACCATGACTGGCAATTACCACTTCATCTGAGGCAATCAGCACCACACCGCGACTGCCATTGCTTACCGCTTCGACTGCTCATCGCTTCAAGCACCCTCAGTTCAGCCCCGCCGTAAAAAGGATCACTCACGCCGACCGAGTGGGGATTGCAGCCAAAGCCTCAAGCTAATAACGTGCTGTTTTCTAGGCCCCGGCAGTCCTGAGGTGCGCGCAGCGTTGGGCCTAACGCTACCGGCTTACCTGCTTTGGCCCTGTGGGTTGCCACCGGACACGTTGCGTGCCCCTTTACCTTGCACCATGACTGGCAATCACCACTTCATCTGAGGCAATCAGCACCACACCGGCGCTGCCACTGCTTACCGCTTCGACTGCTCATCGCTTCAAGCACCCTCAGTTCAGCCCCGCCGTAAAAAGGATCGCTCACGCCGACCGAGTGGGGATTTGCAGCCAAAGCCTCAAGCTAATAACGTGCTGTTTTCTAGCCCCCGGCAGTCCTGAGGTACGCCCAGCGTTGGGCCTAACGCTACCGGCTTACCTGATTTGGCCCTGTGGGTTGCCACCGGACACGTGGCGTGCCCCTTTACCTTGCACCATGACTGGCAATCACCACTTCATCTGAGGCAATCAGCACCACACCGGCGCTGCCATTGCTTACCGCTTCGACTGCTCATCGCTTCAAGCACCCTCAGTTCAGCCCCGCCGTAAAAAGGATCGCTCACGCCGGCCGAGTGGGGATTTGCAGCCAAAGCCTCAAGCTAATAACGTGCTGTTTTCTAGCCCCCGGCAGTCCTGAGGCACGCGCAGCGTTGGGCCTAACGCTACCGGCTTACCTGTTTTGGCCCTGTGGGTTGCCACCGGACACGTGGCGTGCCCCTTTACCTTGCACCATGACTGGCAATCACCACTTCATCTGAGGCAATCAGCACCACACCGGCGCTGCCATTGCTTACCGCTTCGACTGCTCATCGCTTCAAGCACCCTCAGTTCAGCCCCGCCGTAAAAAGGATCGCTCACGCCGACCGAGTGGGGATTTGCAGCCAAAGCCTCAAGCTAATAACGTGCTGTTTTCTAGGCCCCGGCAGTCCTGAGGTGCGCGCAGCGTTGGGCCTAACGCTACCGGCTTACCTGCTTTGGCCCTGTGGGTTGCCACCGGACACGTGGCGTGCCCCTTTACCTTGCACCATGACTGGCAATCACCACTTCATCTGAGGCAATCAGCACCACACCGGCGCTGCCATTGCTTACCGCTTCGACTGCTCATCGCTTCAAGCACCCTCAGTTGAGCCCTGCCGTAAAAAGGATCGCTCACGCCGACGGAGTGGGGATTTCTAACTGGCTGTATATCCCCCAATGCACACTGTCTATGTATGACTAAGTATGGGTATTGATTTGTGCACTTACCGCGCCCGCATCGGCTGTTTCACTCAGCCGAGAAAAAATACGGAATCATGTAATCTTTTGTGGCTCCGTTCGTGTCCATTAAGCCGCCGTCACTTGCTGGGTGGAAGCCTAGTGCTTGTGTTTTTTTCGCTTGCTCATTTGCTGATTTGTGCGGGTGACGTTGAGCTAAATCCAGGTCCTCACAAGGTTGACCAAGTGGTGGCACTGGTAAAGGAATTCACTGCTTCAAATGAGCGTTTTCAAAAGGAAGTGACGAACAAGCTAAAAGACATTCACACTACTGTAACAGACCTCAAAAGGCGGCTCTCCAAAATCGAGGAGCGTCTTGAGAGCGTTGACAACTTAAGTGAAAGCGTTAAGGCTGTCGGCTCTGTTGTGCAAGAGTCTCAGGAGCAGTTGAAAGCCATTGAGCAAAAACAGACCCATCAAGCCAACCTTGTTGTAGATGACCTGAACAATCGAATGAGGCGCAATAATCTCGTGTTCAAGGGTGTTCCTGAGCAAGCTGCTGAAAAATGGAGCGATACAGAAAAACTCATTCATGAATTCGTCACGGAAAACTTGGGAATTCAACCAGGTGAAATTGAGCGAGCCCATCGGTTCGGGCAACGTAAACCCGATCGCACTCGACCTGTTGTTGTCAAATTCCTAAACTTCAAGGACAAAAGCAATATTCTGAAAAATGCGTTCAAGCTGAAAGACGTGGCCCGAGGTTTTCACCTCGTGTGCAACTAATTAGAAAAACGCTTCGTGATTTCGCGCGTGGGAGACGACAGAAAAATGAGAAGTATAAGTTGCAGTTTGACAAGCTTATAATGGGCAACGAAATTTTCACCGTCGATTCCTCGAGCAATAAAGTGGTCCCCATCCCGAGACAAGACGCTCTCGCGAATTATGACTGACGCCCCATTGCATCCGAAAATAAAAAGCTATGTATTATTAGAGCTAATTTTAGAAGTATTTTTCGAAAACAAGATCATCTTTGTGCGCTTGTCGAATCCTGCTCGGCAGACATCATAGTGGGAACTGAAACATGGCTGACGAGTGACGTGTGTAACCATGAATTGTCTTTTACTAAAAACTTTATCCTGTTTCGAAAGGACAGAACGCAAACACGAGGATGTGGTGTTATGATTGCAGTAAAAAAAGAACTTCAAGCGCGTCTGACTTGATACGGGTTCCTGTATTGAAATTTTGTGGGTGTTGGTCCAGCTTTCATGTGTAACTTGTGCCGTTGGGGTTTGTTACCGTCCGCCATGACTCAAAAAGAAACCTTCGTTAATTGCCTAAATGAATCATTGAGCCTCATATATGACAGATTTCCTGGCTCTCCTGTGATTCTCGCGGGTGACTTTAACTATCCTGGAATAAACTGGCGGACGGGCACAGCCGATAGCGGCGCAAGGAAAGCTGAGTGTAAGGACTTTCTTGACGTGATTTCGTCCTACGGTTTACGCCAAATAGTTTCTATGCCAACACGGGGGGATGCTATCTTGGATCTTGTGCTTACCACCGAACCGTCAAACATGTCTGTTAATGTGTTAGACTGCATCAGTGACCATAATGTCATCCATTGTGAATTCGAGCTAACGCGTAAAGAAAGCGTGCATGAAAAGAAAACAATTTATGATTACGCACGTGCAGATGTTGAAATGATCTGTAGCGAACTCTCGTCCTTTTGCGTAGAATTTTTCAACGGCATGCAGTATCGCGACAGCAATTAAAACTGGATGATCGTCTGTCACAAGCTAATCGAACTCAAAGAAAAATACATTCCAAAAATGCAGATATATTTGTCTACAGGGAGCGTTTGGTTTACCTCCCACGTGAAGCGATGCATTAACAAGAAGAAGCGCTTTTATTCAATAGCTAAACCTTGCAATCTGATGATGCCTGGAAGGCTTATCGCGAACAATCGCAGTTATGCAAAACCGAAATTGAGGCAGCAAAAGACAAATTTTTCAACCATGACATCTCCAACATGTTAACTGACAACACAAAAAAATTCTGGAAAGTAATAAACCCCAAGCCGTCGTCTTCATGTTTCATATCGATAATGCAAGGCAACGAGTTCTCCCGCCTTCTGAAGTCGCTACTGCGTTCAATTCCTTCTTTTGTTCTGTTTTTTCCTGTGAGCTTCCTATTACCGACAATATTCACCTCGGCTCCGTTACCTCCATCATGGATGACATCGTGATCACTCAAAATGGAATCGAGGCTGCTACTGATCGTCTTTCTAGCAGCTCGGCTCCTGGTCCAGATGGTATTTGTCCTAAACTGCTAAAGTTAACGAAACCTGTTATTTCTCGCATTTTTGCATGCCTTTTCCAACAATCGATTCAGTCAGGATGCGTTCCTGACGGATGGAAAGTTTCTAAAATAGTGCCAATCTTTAAATCCGGAGACCCGTCATCTGTCACCAACTACAGACCAATCTCACTGACCAGTATACCATGTAAATTATTAGAGCATATCATATCATCGGTAAATATGAAGTACCTAACAAAGCACAACCATCTTTTCAGCAACTAGCACGGCTTTCAACAGGGTCGCTCCTACGAGACGCAGTTATTCGAGCTGGTCTCTGACATTTACGAAGCTGTTAATGACTCATCGCAAATAGATGCCATATTTATCGACTTCGCCAAGGCGTTCGATAAGGTAGCTCATAACCGTTTATTACTCAAGCTTCGCTATTTTAATATACATAGTCAGGTTGTGAATTGGATAAGGAATTTCTTAACCAACAGGTACCAATTTTTAACTGCCAATGAATTTTCTTCCTCACGATCACTGGTCAAATCAGGGGTGCCTCAGGGCTCTGTATTGGGACCTATTTATTCCTGTTGTATGTAAATGACATCAGCAATAACATTTCATCCTACAGTTCGATTATTCGCAGATGACTGCGTAATTTATAGATGAATAACTACCACCTCTGATAGTGACTCTTTGCAATCCGACCTTGCGAAAATTGCAGATTGGTGTGAACAGTGGCAAATGGAGATAAATACTTCGAAAACTAAGGCTGTAGCCTTCACTAGAGCGTCTAATACCAAGCTTACTCATTATTTGATAAGTGACACAGTCATTGCGCGTGCGCATACAATAAAATACTTGGGAGTTCATTTATCTTCTAACGTTTCATGGAGTGACCACATCGAAGCAATCTGTAGCAGTGCATGCAAAACCCTTGGCTTTATCAGGCGTAACCTTTACTTGGCAAACAAGTCTACTAAATTATTGGCCTATGCGACGTTGGTTCGCGCAAACCTAGAATATGTATCTTTTATTTGGAACCCGCACCAGTCTTATCTCATCAACAAACTCGAAGCAATTCATAATAAAGCAACGCGCTTCATTACCAAAGATTATTCACGAACATCAAGCATAACTAACCTAAAGAAATCTCTGAATCTAAGCACCCTAGAAAATAGAAGAATCATAGCACTTCTATCTCATTTCCACAAACTTTATCATTGATCATCGTCGTTCCGCGCATGCCACATCACGGCCGCCCATCGTATCTTTCCGCGCCTGGATCACCCCTTTAAAGTAAAACCCGTTTTTGCTCGAACAAACTTCTTCAGTAAATCCCCCCTCTTTCTCGCAATATATCACTGAAACAAGCTACCTGCCGACGTCGTTTCTTCTCAAAATCATGAAGATTTCATTAATAAACTTAAAAGTTATTTTAATGAACGCTAATATTGTTCTTGTGCATATCTGTTTTGTTGCACTTGTTGTCGTTGTTCTTTGTACACGGAATTTCAATGAACGGGAATTATCCTTTCTTTGCATCCTTTTCTTGTTTTGAACACTGCGAAAATTTTCCTTAGAGTTTTTGTTGTCCTGTTCTTTTTTTTTGTTTCTTTTTAGTAGTACGTTCTTTATTTTCTCCGCGTAGCATCCCTGTTCTGTTAAGTAATAGTATCTCTACATATGTATAGCGTATGTGCATATTTATATTTATTTGTATCAATCGTTTGTATTTGTTATTCAATTTGTACACTGTAATTGTAACAGCTTTATTGTGTTATAACTCCCCTATGTAATGCCTACCCAGGCCTTTAGGGTACTTGAATAAAAAAAAATGAGCAGAGCTCTACGTATGTGTTTTTCTGCCATCAAATTTCGTTTAAAATGGCCGAACACATATTTGTGCTTGTAAAGTAAAACTAGACCTCCTGGAAAGCACCAAACATATCATGTAGAAGATATAGTTTGCCAGTTAAAAATTTTTTTACGATAACTGCTTATGAGAGGTCTCCTGACATTTCACGTAGGTAACTTAAATCAAAACATAACGTTGACTCTCAGTGACATCTATGATATACTTCTAAAATATTCTTCTGTTCTTATTTGAGATCATACAGGAATCGAAGGAAAAAGTGCAATCCAATGCCACTCATTATTTTTATTTTAGTGCCGTCATATTAGGTCACTATGCATTAGAGTGCTAAGAAGATGCACGATTCAGAGCACTACCAGTATCCGTGATCACATTGTAATACACTCGTCACACTGGATGATTCAAATTTATTTGAGTGGAATGACATTGGTATGTAATGACATTATTTCGCTGCTGCGAAGCGATATATATTTCTGTTAGAACGGAACGACTTCTGCAATCAAATGTGTTCGAATGAGTCGTTCGGCTTCCCATTCGAATCGAATGTGTAGTCTCCACCCTACAGAGACAATGTGAAATGTGCGATAGTGAAATACGTTAGCAAATTGGTATGCCTCCAGACATGCGTCATTTTAACAAGAAATCAGCTGTATGGGAAGCTGTACCAAATGTTTTAGGTGCGAAGCACCTTATGCGCTCGGGCTGTCGGCGTTTGCTGTCGGCGTTTCCTGTCGTCGCAGCCCGTCACGGTGCCTCCTGCGTCGCCCGTCAGGGTAAAGCGAGTGCCGAATAAGACGCCGCGATGGCTGAAGAAAAGATCTGTTTCTGCGATGGACGCTGTCTGCAATGAACGCTGGACGCTGTCTGTAGCAATGATTGACGTGTTTCCTCGAATGACGTGTTTCTCCAATGATTGACGTGTTTCACCGGTGTTCCCTATCGGAAGCACTTTTGCTTCGCATTTCTCTAGGTTTCACGTTAGTGGATCTGTTTTAGAGCACAACTCTTAGGCGCTCGCTCCTGCGTTGAGCGGCGTCGCCGTTGATGACTGGCGTCGGCGTAACCGATAGAGCGAACGAGGATGAAAGAGAGCGAATACAGTCTGTAAATATCACGAGCCGCTGACCTCCAACCTCGCTTTCGTCCTCCGTCATGCGCGATGTTCCCTCGTCGGAGCTCGTGCGCATACAGGGCTGGCACGTGCACTGCGGCTGACTTCGCTTGTCGTCGCTCGGACGCAAGCGAACGCGTTTGCATAATTGCTGGGTCTGATTTCAGCGTATATTTGATGATTGTGCAATCTCCTTTTGTTTGATGCGATTCGCTGGCTGATAAAAGTTCGCAGAAATTAAGCACTTCACATGCTGCAATTAGCGTCGGATTTGATCGCTGCATGTCGGTTATATTGTGTAGTGTACAATTTATCGCCCATTGCTACTTGCTATGCGTTGTTTTGGCCAGACATTTCGAAAGAGATGTTCCGTGTGCGCATTTATTTAGGGATGCGACGCCCCCTATTTATTTTAATTAAATAAGCTGACTTTTCAGCCACTCTACAGTAACCTTCTGCAAATTTATGGCCACTATTTTTGGAATTATTGGCACTGACATCATGACCGAAGGACGTTGTTGCTTCTTGCGTAGCAGCAACAATCGAATGGCCTTAGTTGCACAGAACTTAATTTCAATCGAATGATATTAATTGTAGCACAGCGGTACTATGTGCCCCAAAGTGGGAGAGGTGCAGGTGCAGATTGGTCTTCCAGCGCTGCTGGAGCCAAAGCATGTACGCAACCTCGCTAACATTTTATCGTATATAACCACTATAAATGCTCGCACTGCGAACTCGACTATATCAAACAAATATAGGGGAGCTCAGGTAATTTTACACCACTTTCAATGCAGTTTTTGGTAATGTCTTGCGTTCTGTATGCCTTTTATGCTTGAATTAAAATACAAATACATTAAATCTAAACGTTTGATCTTCACTGTACTGTGTTGGAACGCTTTGTGTTTGCCTAAGCTTTTTGTAGTAGTAAAAAAAATTGCATAACTTGCAGGAGGCTACTATGGGCACACTGCGCTTCCATCTCTCCGCTGTCGAGAACGCCTCTAGCGGCGGCGCGCGCGCGTCCGTGGGGTGATAAAAGCTTTCGAACGCCGCAGTCGGTGGCAGCTTTCGTGCCAGCTCCTTCGTGTTTTAAAGACGATAGTCTTTCTTGGGGAACTTAAACGCCTAAATTTTGGTCTGTCTTTCTGTCTGTCTGTCTTTCTGTTTGTCGGCACGGCCCTCGATTCAGCCACCCGACCAAATTTGAACCACTTGCCCAAGGGCCAGCCACCTTGAACGGAGACTAGGTTCATACTTGTGTACATTGTGATCAAAAAGCAAACATTACGCATACTGAGGCGCAACATCACTAGGTAAATATTAGGTGCTGTGTTCCTTTATTAGAAAATACATAGATACGTAATTCTAGAGATACTAGTTTCTTAAGCTGCGCTGAAAATGCGACTGCGCTGAAACTTGTCTTCCTCCGTGCCCTCTGCACGAGCTCATTGTTGTGTTTCGGTTTCGGTTCCGTATTGCACTGTATGAATGTCATGGGGTGCCGCTCTGGCATTCCTGTTTTACTCAGGCGACGTGTAAATAAAAGAGTGTGTGGAGAGCACTCGTTGAGTGCGGACGTTCCTTCTGCTTCGGCGCTTCCCGCCAAACCGCGTGTTGGGGCTGGCTGGCGTCCCCGCCGGTCGCGTTGGTCACCGCCGGTCTTCGCCTGCTGCTGCGCCGGGACCACCAGCCCGCAACACAGCACTCATGTTTCCCGACGTATTGCCAGATGGCGTCCATATCTCACGCAGCGCCTCTTCTATCGTCTTTAGACGACATTTGCAGCGACGCACGCAGATACGCGGCCAATTTTTTTGCAAGGCGTTTCTTCTTTGGCGGTCGTTCCATGGCTCAGCGTCGCACCAACAAAGTTTGTTGAGTTGTGGGCTGTCATGATACCTACAGCAATTTATCGCTTCCCGAAGGCTCACTGGGTGATTCGAAATAGTAGGTGCAAAGAAGACGACGGACGAACAGGGAGACACACACACACACACAGGGAGAAGGAGAGACGCCAACGTTGGATACAAATTGTTCGCCGTGACAAGTAACAGTTTTTGGAATTTTATTTGGTGCAGGGTGTTTCGTTTATTCCATGTGATCAGAGACGCCCTTGGAACGAAATATTGTTTCAGACCTGCCCTAATGTGATACACCCATTTATCATAGTCTCGATATGGCGATATATTTTTTTTCACGCTGAATCGGTATCACGAAGACATTGTTTAATTCTAGACCGGGAGCCCACAGAAAATAGCAGAATTTACAGTAGACATTTCGTTGGCAATGCTAATACCAGTGCTCAGGAGCACCGAGCCTACCACCCAACAATTTTCCGTCCCCTTACAAGAAGGCTTGAACAGTTCGCTCATGTGCATGCCACGAAAAGTGCGGTAACATTTATGCGTGTTTGTAGGTTGTTGAGGCTTGTCAACGATGAATATTCCTTTAGTTCTAGAGGTATTCGATTCACAGTTTATATCTTTAGGGCTAGTATACCCGTTTAGAGCTTGTCTTGCTCGCATGTTACTTTCGTTAGCCTTGAACAACAAAAAATTTCGTGCTAAAATCAGTTTTCTATATCCCAGCAGGTACAAGGCCACTGCCACAGCGTGCTTGCACTCACGGGCTATGCTTGCTCTGCAGTCGCAGATCGCGTCAATGACGCATCTGGTTCGAGAGAGCTTCAAGGAAAAAAAATGAAAGAAAACGAGACCATTGAATAAAAACGCTTACTTACTGTCAACTTCATTGTCTTCTATGGAGCGTTGATGCGCGTTTGGGACACACACCAACCTGTCACCACGCTACCGTCAGCAGACACAAGTTTCTAATAATATGTACTTGACCTGCTTCGAACAGAAGCTTGCCTTTATCAATGTTTACTCCACTGAAAATTTTATTCAAACCTTCGACGGTCTGAACACAAGCCAGCAGTTGCAGAGGAACGCACGCAGACGACACCGTGCCTACACACGCAGCCGCGCGTGCGGTCCGGGAGGGAACGCTATCACCCCAGGGACGCGGAAACGGCCGCGTTGGCGCTGAATGCAGCCGCGCTTGTGAAGCCGCCTATGCAAGCGCAGTGTGCCCATACTCGGGGACAACTTTCTGTGGCAATGAAGGGAAAGCTACTGGGGCGGAGCGTCTGCACATGTACTGCTACGTGAAGTAGTTTGGTTTGGCGCGCGTCTCATAACACCGTTGAAAGTAATGGCTAGCGTTGCATTTCGACGCAAACGCTGCTTAGCGTCTAACGTACGGGTAAAAGGCGCGACTTTTTCAAGCACGCAAAAACACAAAGTGACAACGTATAAAGTAAAAGAAATACAAATATCTGGCTTGTGTGCGCTGCGTTCCGTCTCAAAAAGCTACATGTAGCTACATGTAGCAGAAAATACGGACGCAATTCTGGGACTACATTCATTAGCGGTAGGATACGTGCATTGTGGCTCTGTAGCTTTCCCTTCATTGCCACAGAAAGTTCTCCCCGAGTATAAGGTGCCAGATAGTGCGGACGTGTTTCACGTCTGCTCCGCAGGTTTTCGGTGTTAGTCACGCAAATTCAGAACTGAGATGAAAGGCATATCCCTCAGCAGTATCTAGAAGGTAAGCTAACCTTGCCGACAAGAACTTTTTCGCAGGTGAGCCATTTTTCTGGTCGCTGCAGTGACCTAATTTCGGTGCCAATCCGGCAGACGTACTAAGCCGAACGCAGCACTGGTTGACGCAGTTTCTCGCGACGCAAACGCGGCCGGCGACTAGACTGAGCGCAACGAGAAGTGCGATGCCCCTACACTGCTCGTTTTCCGGCCTTATTTACGACCAAAATGAAAGTCATATAAGTAGACGGTGAAGCAATATCGCTGAGAGAGGTCCGTAAAGACAAGGGATGGCTCGACGTACGCGTGAAATGTAACGAACGCAAGACGCTTGTCGAGACCACTGACCGAGCTGCGCAGACAGTTGACACACTGGCCAGTGAAGAAGCGTATATAAGAAGGGCAGCAAGAAACGTGCAAAGACTCAACATGACGATCAAGAAGCCGAACCTGCCGGCGGACGAGATCACGATCATCGTACGCTCTAGGGATGGCTTCAGTACCGCGACACATCGTGCTGCTCGGATCGGCAACAGCATACGCAACGCGGTCGGACTGAAGCAAGAAGAAACAAGAGGCGATATCTTTCGTGTCAGTGAAAGACAGAACATAATGGTAGTAAGCACTCCATCGGAAGAGAGAGCAAGAAGATACTGTGGAATCTCTCTCTCTTTCATCTCCATCTTTATATCTCCCTATCCTGTCCCCATGTGTAGGGTAGCAAACCGGTTTTCCTAAACTGGTTAGCCTCCCTGCCTTTCCTTCTCTACTATGTCTTCTTCTCCAAGCTGCACGTGGGAGGCAAATATTACGAAGCAAGCGCATTCTCAGCAGCGCTGGAAAATACAACCAAGGGCATCATCCGTGGGATACCCGACAAAGACTCCTCTGAGGACATAGAAAGACATCTCGTCAACGAGCATAACCTAACGTTGTTTCAAGCGAAGAGGATGGGAAAGACAGCAAACGCCATCGTCGTATACGAAGGTAGTGTAGTGCCGCACTACATCTTATACAATGGAATGGAGCACCATTCCTGCTATACAAGAAACCGCACGAGACGGGCTACGCATGTGGCCGACTCGGACACCCATCCGATGTTTGCCCCAACCCACAGAGTAAAAGATACAGAGGCTGTGGCTGCGATGATCCACCGGAAGACCACCAATGCGAACCCAGATGTCGACTCTGCGACAAGGAACACCTGAAGAGAGACAGAAAATGCTACACCAAGTACATGACTCCTTACGTAGTGAAGAAACGCCAGCGGGAAAGGAGACAACCTTTGTTGTCGCTTGGCTGCGAGGGCGCCCCAAGTGCACGCTGCCCCCTGGAATGCGTCGACGACCTACTTGTCGGGTTCGCAAACGTTGGAAGAATTCCAATGCTGGGGACGGTCGTAAAACAGGGTCTATCAATACTTTTTTACGGGTCATGTAACTCCCGCGTAACGCTTGGAGAGAGCTTCATACAGCGCCCGCAGTCGATATAGGCACCCTGCAATGCAGTTTCCGAGATACGATGGTAGCGCCAGAAAACACAGCCTAGCGAGTAGACGCAGCAAAATCGAGTGTCTATCCTCCGCATCCTCTATGTTCAGAAACGCTCCTTGACTTGAACGTGACTTGCCATCGCCTCAATTCAGTGAGTTTGAAACGCGTTTGTAGCGTTTCTGCTGCCTTGGCACAGCCTGAAAAGAGCGCGTTCTAAACGCGTTGTGCTGCATTGAAGGCGGTGGCAACATCCCTGAGGTGATTACGAACGCACGTAGGAAGCGTTCGTTGAAAGAGGCGCCCAGAAGGGAGACACTTGAGCGCGTCGGTGTGTCCCTCGAGCGTTTCATTTTCTTGGTATCCCTGGCGGCTGGTGCCCTCAACACTCAGGCGTTCGATAAGAGCTCCATCGCGCCCTCTGGTCAGTGACGGGTGCCTATGCCCCGGTGTTTTGTAGTTAGAAGAGGACGCTGATAGCATTCTACACGCTACGGACGCTGCGTGTTGCCGTCCGTGCTTGTATTCTTTTAGATGCGAAGTATCTCATGGCGGAGTTCAATCCGGTGGTGGTGGTGGTGGTGTGCGGCGTGACCACCCTTACTGCGCATGTGCGTACCCTCTCCACTCGCCCTCCCCTCCCCCTCTCCCCTGCCCCTCTCCACTACCTCTCTCAACTTTTCCTCTCCCTTTCCCTCTCCGCCCCCTCTCCACCTCCCCTTTCCCTCTCTACTTTCCCTCTCCCCTCTCCACTCTTCCTCTGAAACGCGGGCTAGACATGCCGAAATTCTCTCCTGCGCAACGCGGCGATGAGCACCAGTGCATGTGCGTCCCCTCCCCCTCCCTCTCCTCTCCTACGCTGCCCCCCTCTCGCACGCCTGCCGACTGCGTTCCCCGCTCGCCCTGTGAGAATTAACGGCCTGGTTAGAGGGAAGACAAGACGCGCGTAGCGTTCTTCGCGTTCCACGACGCGAGGTCGGTAGCATGCCCAACGAACGCCAACGAAAGGCGATCGTGCAAGTGCTCCGGCTTCGCATCGCGCTCATGGTCCCCTTTAGCGCGAAATGGTGTATTCACCTCACCGTGCCTCTGTGTGTGGTTACATCGATGTTTTGGTAACTGCCACTATCTACAACATTCGGTATATTATCTTATGATGAGAGATGTTGGTCTAAAGGATAAGAAGCGAGCTTAAAGAATTTTCGCTCTACATGTTTATGTTAAGCTCAGCCCACATAATATTTAAACATACTGACAGCACCACCGATCTAAACAGAACCTTCACGTACGCTTTTCAATATGACTATCTTTGCAGTTTCTGTTGTCAGTTGTGCTCCATAGACAGTCGACTTTCGATTGCATGCCGTTATTTGTGCTTTCTGTTTTACATGTAATGTGCATATATGTCACTAGCTTTTTGTGATATTATTTGTATGTGTGTGTAACGTGGCTAAACATCAATTGTACTGTGTTACCTCCGCGTCATTTTATCTGTTTTATTTATGTCCATGTTACCTAATTATGTTTATTCCTTGTCGTGAACCTATTTCTAGCAAGAAAACGGTCATGTTAAATGTTATAGATGTTAACCGTCTGTGATACAATAAATTTTCCTAAACAAAGAGGATCGCTGCCGCAGGTTTAACATTCCTGCTCGTATTCGGAACAGTGTACCGCTCTCATTTCATGGGCTAAATAGCACTGTAAATGATGAACCCTTTTTATGGAGGTAGCACTTGGCGACATTTGAGGTGCTCCGCAAATTCCTCTCGGCGCGCCCCATAATCACCACCCAGAGAGGTGGTACATAAATGGCAAAAAAGATCCACGCATATCCACGAAGTGAATGAAGACGAGTAGGCGAAGAACTGGGGATTTTTCTCTAACCGTGATTCTCCCCTGACATTGCCAACTCGCCCATGTAAATGAGTGACAACGTGTGTGTACAGGTGTCTACAATGTGTTTTATTGGTCATAACTCGTATGTCGTGTTGAGTTGTGAATTCCGTTTTGCCTTCATTATTGCTGCTTTGTGGTCCGTGAAATGTAGAGTCAATGATTATTCGATCGGATCTAGCCTGAAGTTGGCAAAGACGAGGTCTATGCACGTTCCCCTGATGGTTGTTGTTTGTTTCCAGTCATACGAAATGCATCGTAGAGAGTATCGAGACGTCATGTACTGCACAAGCCAGCCGTTTCAGAAAAATAATGTGTGGTCGAACGCGTTTACGTGCGCATTTGCACCGCAGCGTCTCTCGTGTATTTTCACTCCAACATGCATTGTGCTGTTACATGCTTGATTGATAGGACGCCTAATGTAGGTATTTTTATGGTGTTTTGACCTTTTTATTTCGTGACAGAAAGAGAATGTGTGGTATGGAACGCATCTCCACGAAGTGAATGATGAAGAGTGGGCGAAGCTAGATCCTAAGGTCCATACTGTCTATGTGGTAGTCGAAGACCAGTATAAAAAGTTTGTGCTTGTAGGATATTTATATTGCTCCGTCACAATTATGATCGATATTAGTCTTCTGTTGAACCTTTTTAACACGAAAGTGTTTTATGCCGGAGTCCACCACGCCTCCTTTGACGTATTTCCGTCAAAGATATGACGGTGTAAAATATAAAGACTAACAGATGGCAACGAAAAAAAGCTAGAAAAAAAATTTCTTCACCGGGAGTCGAACTTACGACGCATCGCCTCCGCAGCCGCCGCGCAAAACGATTAGACCACAGAAGGCACTTTCTTCGCCATGCTAACTGCGAGCTTTATATACACGCATTTGCCGGTGGCGGTACTCAGAGATCGGTGGTAAATGAACGTTCTTTCGTTATCGCTAGCGATGATGGGAGCGAAGGGCTCGAAGCTCGCGCTTTAAAGATCGAAGCCCCACGCGTCGCGATGAGGTGCGCGCCTCTACAGGGCGCGTGTTCGCTCGTGCGCGCGCTTATCTCGTGATGGCGGTGGTTGTTACGTCTTGTGCTCTCACCGCAAGTTTGCGTTGAAGGCACGAAGGTCACTTCGCGCTCTACCTGTGTATGTTCTTCCTTGCGTCCTTTCTGCTTGAGCAGCGCGTTGCAAGTTTCGAGCTGTTTGCCGTTCTTCGCGTGACATTACAATTTGTTGCTATAAGCGTTCATTCCTTCGCCCTTGGGGCGAAAGAATTTCCCAACAAACGCTCAACTACGTCCTTGAAAACACGTTCACTTTCGCTTATAACCGATTCCTATGACAGAGGGATCAGCCATGTTTTTTTTTGTGTCTCACATATGTTACCCGAGCGTTTCGCCATATAATATAAATTGAGTGGCATAAAGTGACATAAAGCGTCGACGACAAAGCTCCGTACTAAGATCCATAATGTGTACGTTCAAATAGCCGCCCAGTATAAAGGGCTTGTGCTTCTAGGTGTTTTATATTGTTCTGCCTGAATTATGATTGATATTAGTCTATTGTTAGGCCGTTTTAGGGGATTTTACACACGGCTGCGCCGTGAACAAGGACGCCACACGACGAAGAAGCCTAAACCATAAGATGCTTCCCACACAAAAAAATTCGAAACTAAAATAAAACAACCCCGAAAGAGAAGTAAGGATTCCAATTCATAGATATAATATATAAACACAAGTTTATTAAAGAATAGGGCTAATTAACAGTCAAGACAATTAAAATAATTGAATGGCGGTAGATGCGATTCGAAACTACGGAACCGAACAGTGTGGTTCACCCTGAAACGATTCACGTTTGGTCGCTACGTAGTACCCAAATGTAGGGCTACGGAGCGCACGTGTAATGGTTAACATCAATTAGGGGCGTAATTACACTGTCCAAAGACCATAGCTTAACTCCCATTTGTGTTAAGAGGACGGCTTTTGCGGCGCTCGCGCCTCTGCAGCAGTTGTCTGATCCGTTGACTTGCACTATTGCATCAGCGCCATGTACTAGTGAATCATTTCAGTAGAAGTTGAGGGAGGCGCTGACGTCTATACGTAGTGTGCGCCTCCCTCCGTCTTTGCTGAGAAGAACGCTGCTGCACAATATCTTTTTTTTATCAAACTGATAATTAATTTGGGCGATTAGGTACGCGTCCCGCTGTAACGCTCGCAAACATTTACTAGCGCTACTGGTTCCAAAACTTCCTTCAAACATCGCTCGGTGACATATAGGTATATTACAGAACAGTCACTTATGCTATGACAACAAAAACTAGTCCTACAGGTGCAGCTCTGAACGGCTCATTAAACGAAAAGTGCGCTGCACGCTTCTCGTTAATGATCAGTAATAGTTAAAAGTCCGTCAAATTATATTTTAACCAGCACGAAAGCTACGCGCAGGTATATTTTGTTTGTGGTTCACAAGATTACAGAAAGAAAAAGAATAATCAGGTGCAGCTTACATGATTATATTTCTTAAAATTTTCTTCGTCTGCCTTGCCGTTCATTACAATGTAACGTTTCTTTTTCGCAAACGCTAGAGTAATTGTGTGTTCTCACCCACTTCAGGCTTTTGCTCAGAGCTGTCCCTCTATCTCATTGCTCGTAAACTAACCAGACAGCTTTTTATATGTTACGAGAAATAATGTCCAGTGTGGTGCCCTGTAATTAATAGTCGCTATGTTACAAATCTTGCGCTTTCGCTCCTAATGTGCCGTAGCGACACGGCAGCTTTCGCAACATACCACGCAAAAAACGACTTTCAGTCTGTCACATCACCACGGCCTTGGGTCAAGCGCTACGAGGTGGGTCGATATGTTTCTGTAAATGGAGTAGCGTGCACATCTTGGGCTTACCAGGCACGTCGAATACGCTGGCGTTTAAAGGGTTATTTATGGCCTGACGTTACGTCAGCGCTCATGTTAGAGCATAGACGTCAGTTTTTTTTCGAAACCAAGTGCACGATACGATGGGACGATCTGAATATCAAATATAGCCTTCTTTAGCGTATTATTCCGGGGTCGAGAAACGCTTATAGCTTGCCGAGTCATAGGAATACATATGTTCATGAGACTGTTATAAAACGATCCTACACTGTAACCACAACTGACGTTAATCCGACATCACGCCTCTCCCGTAGCAGCGCATATGTGACGTTTACCTTGTTATAAAATTAGATAGGCAGCGCTTCACCACAATTAACTTTGCACCGACATGACGACTGCATAGGGTCTTTTGCCAAAGCAGCTTCAAGACCTGGGATGGCTCTGGTTAGAATACTTAACTGCCACCAGAATGTCTGGGCTCGATCCCTACTGAGAGCCTGATTTTATTCTTTGCATTCATCGGGTGAACACCGCGGATGCCAAATTTTCTTAACAATCTCACGTGTATTACCAACGTCTGTCCTCGCCATTCCTGGTTATATGTAAACTACGAATCAGCTGCGGCGCATACCCGTATACCGTGGCTTGCATGTGCCACACGTGACTGGAGGAAAGGGTTTCATGACGTACACGACAGGATTTTCTTGTCATTGATGCCATGACCAGACGGTCATCTTTGTGTTGCGCTCAGGTCCTTCTATGCCAATTTTGATCAATACCAAGTTAAAGAGGCGGCCACGACAGCACCCAGACGTAGGCGCTAGATAGATAGATAGATAGATAGATAGATAGATAGATAGATAGATAGATAGATAGATAGATAGATAGATAGATAGATAGATAGATAGATAGATAGAAACTGTCAAAGTGTTTTTGTTTCTCTAAGAAATGTTTACCATTTAAAAAAAACCTTTCCAGCGAGACACTGACGACTGTTTCGCGCCTGAGCCTGAGCAAAACGCACTTAGATTTTCATGCCATCAGAGTGTCTTGATTTTGAAGCTCTCCTTTGCGACCATATTCGGTCGGTGAGACAACAGCGCTGAACGCAGGCTTAACACTTCTGATCATTAGGCTGGATTCAGTTACAAAAGGATAACGAAGCTTAATAAGTGCCTGTATATAATCCAGTGTCCTATGTCGCGTCACAGCAACCACTGCTCTTGATTTGCTAGATTTACATTCAGAACTCACTAACCTTAAACAAATTCTCGTGAGGACCACTGTAGTAGCAGCTTCACCATCCATCTATTATGTTAAAAAGAGAGATATCGTGCAAACGAAGGCGTGAATTGTTTTTATTTGCTTTAGGCCACAAATAACCACTGTAGCAACTATATACAAAATGCTGCGCGGGCGCCAATTTTATCATGGCGTTGCTACGAAAATTGCAGAGGCAGAATGTATACTACAGTCAAACTACAATTTCACTGAACCAAAGCTGCTTAACTGCCCCGTCGTGACACACGTTTTCTTTCCTTTACCTACATAAATTATTATCTGTTATCTGAGACTGTACGTACAGCCTCAGATAACGCTCGAAAAATACCTAAAGAGCGCACTGGTCTCGCTCCTAACGTAGAAGTTTCAAGTACTCAAAACGTGCCCGTACCTTGCCGTGAGATTTATCAACATCAAGCTTCATTCTCTGTACAGGCGACTTTAAAAGTTTAGGGACCACTGGGTTGGAGAAAACTTTGAATATTCCAGGCAATTTACTGTATTCGCTTGAACTGCGCATGTATTTTAGCGCGTTTTAGAAAGGCCGGAAATCTCAATTAATGCTGCTGGCCGAGGTGACGGGATAATGAGATTTTTCTTGTCTCTTGTGGTCCTTACACTTTTGGCTCTGAGTGTACGCATTCACGCACAATACGTAATGCAGTGCACCCTTCTTATAACCTGTGTAAATTATACTTCCTGTCCAATATAACGCATTCTTTTCTTGGACCCATTTCACTCAAAAACAAAACACACATGTTGCTATGAAGCTGCGAAGCTGAGTCTCTAGTACCGCAGCAACATGCCCACACTCTTGCAGCTCTGTTTGGTGACCAGATCCAGCGCAATAACCAGAGCAATAAATCTATGCCGAAGGTTCGACCTCGCAGGGAATAGCAGAAGCAATCGGCGACGTAAAGCATGTAACTCCCGCAAGCGCCGGTGTTCCACCGAATGCTCCAGCATAAATATTCCATAAGTAAAGCGGGGCCTACCTTTCTCATTCCCCCTCCCCCTCGTTTTTCGCTACCTCACCCAATGTACCAAATTCTTCTCCGAAGTGAGGTAAATGATTCAGGAGGCATTCAAGTTCGAAACGACACTGTGAAAGGGACAGATCGAGGCCAAAGAGAATCGCTCCGCCATGGCGTGCAGTGATTCGTAAAAAGACAAAGAGAACAGCGGACTCCATGAGGATGAAGCGGACCGTGGAGAGCTATGGAAATGTCGTGCTTCACATTTTTTTAATAGTGCGGCTTCGTACCCTTATATGTCGCTATATATCCAGTATATCTTTATACCATCCGATTTTGTCGCTGTTTCTATTTCATTCTCCTCTTGTACGTGTCATCCGAGGAACAACACAAAGGTTCGATTTTCCATCCTGCACGTCTACCGATTCAAACATGCTTCGATCTCTACGGAGAAGTGACTTTCTCACGTCGAGCTGCACTTTACAGGTCGGAGCTGTGTAAGCCATGCGTTAACTTATTCCACGGATAGTAGCTGAAAGTAGCAGCGAAAGAATGATAGGATGTAAAAGAAAATACAAGAAGTGGTCCGGATTCCTACTTTAGTCGCGTATTCAGCAATAGTTTCTACTCTAACCCTGGTTGTGTTCTTCTTTTGAAATGTGCGCGCACA
>NC_051185.1:54310442-54350618 GCF_013339695.2 Rhipicephalus sanguineus
TGTGCTTTGTGGTCCGTGAAATGTAAGTCAATGGTTATTCGATCGGATCTAGCCTGAAGTTGGCAAAGACGAGGTCTATGCACGTTCCCCTGATGGTTGTTGTTTGTTTCCAGTCATACGAAATGCATCGTAGAGAGTATCGAGACGTCATGTACTGCACAAGCCAGCCGTTTCAGAAAATAAATGTGTGGTCGAACGCGTTTACGTGCGCATTTGCACCGCAGCGTTCTCTCGTGTATTTTCACTCCAACATGCATTGTGCTGTTACATGCTTGATTGATAGACGCCTAATGTAGGTATTTTTATGGTGTTTTGACCTTTTTATTTCGTGACAGAAATGTGTGGTATGGAACGCATCTCCACGAAGTGAATGATGAAGAGTGGGCGAAGCTAGGTCCGAAGGTCCATACTGTCTACGTGGTAGTCGAAGACCAGTATAAAAAGTTGTGCTTGTAGGATATTTAATTGCTCCGTCACAATTTGATCGATATTAGTCTTCTGTTGAACCTTTTAACACGAAAGTGTTTATGCCGGAGTCCACCACGCCTCCATTGACGTATTCCGTCAAAGATATGACGGTGTAAAATATAAAGACTAACAGATGGCAACGAAAAAACTAGAAAAAAAAATTTCTTCACCGGGAGTCGAACTTACGACGCATCGCTCCGCAGCCCGCCGCGCAAAACGATTAGACCACAGAAGGCACTTTCTTCGCCATGCTAACTGCGAGCTATTTATATACACCATTTGCCGGTGGCGGTACTCAGAGATCGGTGGTAAATGAACGTTCTTTCGTTATCGCTAGCGAGATGGCGCGAAGGGCTCGAAGATCGCGCTTTAAAGATCGACGCCCCACGCGTCGCGATGAGTGCGCGCCTCTACAGGGCGCGGTCGCTCGTGCGCGCGCTTATCTCGTGATGGCGGTGGTTTGTACGTCTTGTGCTCTCACCGCAAGTTTGCGTTGAAGGCACGAAGGTCACTTCGCGCTCTACCTGTGTATGTTCTTTCCTTGCGTCCTTTCTGCTTGAGCAGCGCGTTGCAAGTTTCGAGCTGTTTGCCGTTCTTCGCGTGACATTACAATTTGTTGCTATAGCGTTCATTCCTTCGCCCTTGGGGCGAAAGAATTCCCAACAAACGCTCAACTACGTCTCTGAAAACACGTTTCACTTTCGCTTTATAACCGATTCCTATGACAGAGGGATCAGCCATTTTTTTTTTTGTGTCTCACATATGTTACCCGAGCGTTTCGCCATATAATATAAATTGAGTGGCATAAAGTGACATAAAGCGTCGACGACAAAGCTCCGTACTAAGATCCATAATGTGTACGTTCAAATAGCCGCCCAGTATAAAGGGCTTGTGCTTCTAGGTGTTTTATATTGTTCTGCCTGAATTATGATTGATATTAGTCTATTGTTAGGCCGTTTTAGGGGATTTACACACGGCTGCGCGCCGTGAACAAGGACGCCACACGACGAAGAAGCCTAAACCATAAGATGCTTCCCACACAAAAAATTCGAAACTAAAATAAAAACCCCGAAAGAGAAGTAAGGATTCCAATTCATAGATATAATATATAACACAAGTTTATTAAAGAATAGGGCTAATTAACAGTCAAGACAATTAAAATAATTGAATGGCGGTAGATGCGATTCGAAACTACGGAACCGAACAGTGTGGTTCACCCTGAAACGATTCACGTTTGGTCGCTACGTAGTACCCAAATGTAGGGCTACGGAGCGCACGTGTATGGTTAACATCAATTAGGGGCGTAATTACACTGTCCAAAGACCATAGCTTAACTCCCATTTGTGTTAAGAGGACGGCTTTTGCGGCGCTCGCGCCTCTGCAGCAGTTGTCTGATCCGTTGACTTGCACTATTGCATCAGCGCCATGTACTAGTGAATCATTTCAGTAGAAGTTGAGGGAGGCGCTGACGTCTAAATACGTAGTGTGCGCCTCCCTCCGTCTTTGCTGAGAAGAACGCTGCTGCACAATATCTTTTTTTATCAAACGATAATTAATTTGGGTTAGGTACGCGTCCCGCTGTAACGCTCGCAAACATTTACTAGCGCTCTGGTTCCAAAACTTCCTTCAAACATCGCTCGGTGACATATAGGTATATTACAGAACAGTCACTTATGCTATGACAACAAAAACTAGCCCTACAGGTGCAGCTCTGAACGGCTCATTAAACGAAAAGTGCGCTGCACGCTTCTCGTTAATGATCAGTAATAGTTAAAAGTCGTCAAATTATATTTTAACCAGCACGAAAGCTACGCGCAGGTATTTTTGTTTGTGGTTCACAAGATTACAGAAAGAAAAAGAATAATCAGGTGCAGCTTACATGATTATATTTCTTAAAATTTTCTTCGTCTGCCTTGCCGTTCATTACAATGTAACGTTTCTTTTTCGCAAACGCTAGAGTAATTGTGTGTTCTCACCCACTTTCAGGCTTTTGCTCAGAGCTGTCCCTCTATCTCATTGCTCGTAACTACACCAGCTTTTTTATATGTTACGAAAATAATGTCCAGTGTGTGCCCTGTAATTAATAGTCGCTATGTTACAATCTTGCGCTTTTCGCTCCTAATGTGCCGGCGTGGCAGACGGGCAGCTTTCGCAACATACCACGCAAAAAACGACTTTCAGTCTGTCACTCACCACGGCCTTGGGTCAAGCGCTACGAGGTGGGTCGATATGTTTCTGTAAATGGAGTAGCGTGCACATCTGGCTTACCAGGCACGTCGAATACGCTGGCGTTTAAAGGTTTTTATGGCCTGACGTTACGTCAGCGCTCATGTTAGAGCATAGACGTCAGTTTTTTTCGAAACCAAGTGCACGATACGATGGGACGATCTGAATATCAAATATAGCCTTCTTTAGCGTATTATTCCGGGTCGAGAAACGCTTATAGCTTGCCGAGTCATAGGAATACATATGTTCATGAGACGTTATAAAAACGGATCCTACACTGTAACCACAACTGACGTTAATCCGACATCACGCCTCTCCCGTAGCAGCGCATATGTGACGTTTTACCTTGTTATAAAATTAGATAGGCAGCGCTTCAACCACAATTAACTTTGCACCGACATGACGACTGCATAGGGTCTTTTGCCAAGCAGCTTCAAGACCTGGGATGGCTCTGTGTTAGAATACTTAACTGCCACCCAGAATGTCTGGGCTCGATCCCTACTGAGAGCCTGATTTTATTCTTTGCATTCATCGGGTGAACACCGCGGATGCCAAATTTTCTTAACAATCTCACGTGTATTACCAACGTCTGTCCTCGCCATTCCTGGTTATATTAAACTACGAATCAGCTGCGGCGCATACCCGTATACCGTGGCTTGCATGTGCCACACGTGACTGGAGGAAAGGTTTCATGACGTACACGACAGGATTTTCTGTCATTGATGCATGACCAGACGGTCATCTTTGTGTTGCGCTCAGGTCCTTCTATGCCAATTTTGATCAATACCAAGTTAAAGAGGCGGCCACGACAGCACCCAGACGTAGGCGCTAGATAGATAGATTATAGATAGATAGATAGATAGATAGATAGATAGATAGATAGATAGATAGATAGATAGATAGATAGATAGATATAGATAGATAGATAGACTGTCAAAGTTTTTTGTTTCTCTAAGAAATGTTTACCATTTAAAAAAAACCTTTCCAGCGAGACCTGACGACTGTTTCGCGCCTGAGCCTGAGCAAAACGCACTTAGATTTTCCATGCCATCAGAGTGTCTTGATTTTGAAGCTCTCCTTTGCGACCATATTCGGTCGGTGAGACAACAGCGCTGAACGCAGGCTTAACACTTCTGATCATTAGGCTGGATTCAGTTACAAAAGGATAACGAAGCTTAATAAGTGCCTGTATATAATCCAGTGTCCTATGTCGCGTCACAGCAACCACTGCTCTTGATTTGCTAGATTTACATTCAGAACTCACTAACCTTAACAAATTTCGTGAGGACCACTGTAGTAGCAGCTTCACCATCCATCTATTATGTTAAAAAGAAGATATCGTGCAACGAAGGCGTGAATTGTTTTTATTTGCTTTAGGCCACAAATAACCACTGTAGCAACTATATACAAATGCTGCGCGGGCGCCAATTTTATCATGGCGTTGCTACGAAAATTGCAGAGGCAGAATGTATACTACAGTCAAACTACAATTTCACTGAACCAAAGCTGCTTAACTGCCCCGTCGTGACACACGTTTTCTTTCCTTTACCTACATAAATTATTATCTGTTATCTGAGACTGTACGTACAGCCTCAGATAACGCTCGAAAAATACCCTAAAAGAGCGCACTGGTCTCGCTCCTAACGTAGAAGTTTCAAGTACTCAAAACGTGCCCGTACCTTGCCGTGAGATTTATCAACATCAAGCTTCATTCTCTGTACAGGCGCTTTAAAAGTTTAGGGACAACTGGGTTGGAGAAAACTTTGAATTTCCGCAATTTTACTGTATTCGCTTGAACTGCGCATGTATTTTAGCGCGTTTTAGAAAAGGCCGGAAATCTCAATTCAAGGCTGCTGGCCGAGGTGACGGGATAATGAGATTTTTCTTGTCTCTTGTGGTCCTTACACTTTTGGCTCTGAGTGTACGCATTCACGCACAATACGTAATGCAGTGCACCCTTCTTATAACCTGTGTAAATTATACTTCCTGTCCAATATAACGCATTTCTTTTCTTGGACCCATTTCACTCAAAAACAAAACACACATGTTGCTATGAAGCTGCGAAGCTTGAGTCTCTAGTACCGCAGCAACATGCCCACACTCTTGCAGCTCTGTCTTGGTGACCCAGATCCAGCGCAATAACACAAGAGCAATAAATCTATGCCGAAGGTTCGACCTCGCAGGGAATAGCAGAAGCAATCGGCGACGTAAAGCATGTAACTCCCGCAAGCGCCGGTGTTCCACCGAATGCTCCAGCATAAATATTCCATAAGTAAAGCGGGGCCTACCTTTCCTCCTCTCCCCCTCCCCCTCGTTTTTCGCTACCTCACCCAATGTACCAAATTCTTCTCCGAAGTGAGGTAAAATGATTCAGGAGGCATTCAAGTTCGAAACGACACTGTGAAAGGACAGATCGAGGCCAAAGAGAAATCGCTCCGCCATGGCGTGCAGTGATTCGTAAAAAGACAAAGAGAACAGCGGACTCCATGAGGATGAAGCGGACCTTGGAGAGCTATGGAATGTCGTTGTCCTTCACATTTTTTTAATAGTGCGGCTTCGTACCCTTATATGTCGCTATATATCCAGTATATCTTTATACCATCCGATTTTGTCGCTGTTTTATTTCATTCTCCTCTTGTACGTGTCATCCGAGGAACAACACAAAGGTTCCGATTTTCCATCCTGCCACGTCTACCGATTCAAACATGCTTCGATCGCTTACGGAGAAGTGACTTTCTCACGTCGAGCTGCACTTTACAGGTCGGAGCTGTGTAAGCCATGCGTTAACTTATTCCACGGATAGTAGCTGAAAGTAGCAGCGAAAGAATGATAGGAGGTAAAAGAAAATACAAGAAGTGGTCCGGATTCCTACTTTAGTCGCGTATTTCAGCACTAGTTTCTACTCATAATCCCTGGTTGTGTTCTTCTTTTGAAATGTGCGCGCACAATAGCTCGCTCGCCCGCTCATGCTCAGCAGTTTATATCTGTGCACTCCTGAATTTCGTGATTCGTCTTCATACACCATTGTGTTGTGTTTCGTTTACACTTTTTCGTAGAATTTTTCAGCAAATTTTTGCCGGTTTCCCTACTGGCACTTCTTTGCTAATATGGGGTTGCTTCTCAGTTACTCTTACGGTTTACGAACCTAATATTGCTTTTCTTTAAGGATGCTGTTGGCCAAGAAATATATAAACGTTACAAACGCTATAACTTCCAGGACCAGGTCCTCCAATCTAAGCCTTCCACGCCCAACAACGATTTTCTATCATACTGATGCCGCTGCAGTAATGTTTGCAAGCAAACCCACCTGCCTGAAGAGAGATCAAACGTAAAACACAACGTGTTAAATGAGTGGACTTACACGGAAAGTTTCATTGGTCGTGCGAAAGGCGTTTCCAGAACGGTTTGTTCTATATATGCTATTTTTAGTTAGCTCACGTATCCTATATACGTATACTCACGTATGCTACTGTATGTGTTATTTTCCTGCTTTGGCAGAAGTTGAGGCGACGGTGGCTGGAATAGATGAAAAATGCTTGGACAGGGGGCGTCGCTAGAGTCCAATGACATCCTCTGTTCAAAGATTTGTGTTAATTCCTGGTTGTGCCATACAGTAGTAAGGGTTGTGTCCGCGATATCGCGCCTGGTATCCAGATAGCTGTTAATTACCGTTTGCGGACGAGTGCTTGAACGACAGTGATCTATTCGTTATCCAGTTATGATGTAACCATGAAGCCTGCAAGCTTCGGGAAAGAAACGATGTTTTCCCATTGCAACCCATATCTGTTGATTCCCTCTCAGAGACACTATACTGGGAAAGAACATAAAACTATATCGATGTTTACGTCCAAGAATATGTTAGTTACATGCACATTTCTATAGGAGAATGGTATAGTGGTTGACTAACGTGTGGAGCTGTAGACTTGCGTGGTGTCGGACGGTGTAGAATGGCTAAGACGTCCATCAGGTGCCAATACTTACGAAGTCACTGCTTATATTTTTATTTTCGAGGTATTTTGCATTTATGCTTGATAATTTGCGCCGGCCGCAACATCACCGCGAGCGCTGAAGCTCATATCTACCGCCCCTAGCAGCAGAAGGAATGAACTAGAACAGGCGCACTGGAACGTGGACACCATTGCAGATCATGAGTTCCAGTAGGTCGTGATACGAGTGCTTGCCAGGCCAATTTAACCGCGCTCTTTCGGTGCCCGCCCGCTAAGACTAGGCACGTACTACATAGTTGCTCAGTAATGTTTGCAAGTCGCTCACCATGCAGGCGGTGGCACAGTGCTGCGAGACGCAATTCAGCACTATCCCGATTGCATTAGTGGCGTGACGGAAGGCGCGCCACTTTACAATGAATTAGGTTTCACGCCCTCGTGTCGGGCTCAGTGCGGCCTACCGCGTAAACCAGACAAGCGAGACATGCTGGTTCGATAAGCTGCGGCAAGGGAGGCTCGCTAACGTGATGACTCGACAGGTTGGTATAGAGGTCGCGGGGAAATACTCTGTTATTGAATTTGAACTGTACCAGCGGTGATTCTCAATAAACAATGACCAAGTTGTTTCACGTGGTTAAGTATGCGCCTAAGCCGAAGCTACCTAACGCAGATGGAGAATCGTGCGGCTCGGAGAATACAGTGTGGTGTCAGCAAGAACATTAACGCCCGCCCGTGGCGCCATGCAAGCGAACTCAAGGGGGACCCGTTTCGTGGGTCGCTAGGAAGCAATACAATCGAATACTCCAGTAAAGGTCAGCCGTTCACATGAAACGCTAATAGACAGATCACGTAGAAGGAGTATACACAAAGTGTGTGCTGCACATGTACATAAGAAAAATCGATCCGTAAATGCGCTAAGCTTATGCACAGATTTTGAACAAGGTATTACTGAACACCTTCTGCTACGCTGCGGTATGCATGCGTCACATGAAAAAACAGAACAGGCAAAAAAACAGTTAGCATACGCAAAACACTGGGTGAAAGGGCGCAGTCGCTGTAAAAAAAGAGTTGGCACCATATCAAACACTCTAGCTACGAAAATTGTCGCAGGCGTCAAGAATTTTGTGTATATATATATTGAGAGATAATAAAATCAGAGAAAGGCAGGGAAGTAGCCATAATTATAGGATCCGGTTTGCTACCCTACACTAAGGAGAGGGAGAATTGTTGGAACAGTTTATGAGTTTATGATGCGCTTTATGGCGCGTTTGAAGGGGCCCATTATACTGATCTTGTTGTATCAATTATAATATTTGAGTTTTACGTGCCAAAACCACGACATGATTATGAGGCACGCCGTAGTGGAGGGCTCCGGCAATTTGGACCATCTTCTGTTGTTTAACGTTGCACTGACATCGCACTGTACACGGGCATCTAGCATATCGCGTCCATTGAAATGCGACCACCGCGGCCGGTATTGAACCCAGGACCTTCGGATCAGCAGCCGAGCACCGCAGCCACTGATCGACCGTGGCGCACTCCACGTGATGTTACGCGATTTTTAGTCACATGACTAAATGTTACGTGATGCTACGTGATATTTATTCTCGTGACTAGATGTTACGTGATTATAGTCACGTGACTAGACGTTACGTGATGTTACGTGATTCATAGAGACGTGCTATGTGTTACGTAACGTTACGGCATTTTAGCCCCGTGACTACTTGTTACGTGATGTTACGTAATTTTAGCCCCTTGACTAGTGGCTACGTGATGTTACGTGGTTTTTAGTCACGTAACAGACTCGCCCATCTTAGATATTGCATTACATGCTAGACAAATCGGCTTAGAGCTTAGATTTCGCTTCTACTGAAACGGGCTTGCCACGTTCCTGCAATCGAATCCACAACGTGGTGCGAAGCGGCAGAGCGGCCTTTTCAATCTGCCGCCATGGCGTGTACACTCAGACTGTGAACCGAAATATTATTCTTGCTTAAAAGAGCGTAAGTACAGGGAGTTCCTCGGACCTTTAAGGTCCGCACGATCCTACATCTTCCTCTGGCCTATTCCTACTTCAATATAACACTAAACAGCACCAACCGAAACTAAAAGATACATTACTCGTTTTCACCTAAGCAGTGGCACATTTAGAGAACGGCCGCCAAATCTGAAAGTCAAATCAGGGTCTGAAAACGGCCAGTGCTGCTACCATCGAAATGTGTGCTTTACGCTTGCCACGTGGACGCCAAGGCTCGTGAAGCTTACTTCTTTGCGTTTCGTTTGCAACATTGCCCTTGGAATCTTCGGCGAGAACCTGAAAAAGAGTTGAAATATTAGAAGGTTACGTATAGTGCACTTTACAATAGCTTGCGGGCAGTCCTAGAGAAATAGCACGCTCCCGCAGATTGACACACGTGCCTTCAATGGGAGCAGCCGAGACATCGAGGCCGTTCACGTTTTTTCGAGACTTTCAACGGTCCCAGCCGTCCGGTGATCTCAATGGCAAATGTGTTCTTTTGAATCTTATGCCAACACACGTGAAAACGTGAAAAAAGCTTCACTTTACATAGAAACGACAACGGTAGTACTCTGTCGCGAACAAACGTTTACTTTTCTTTCTTGATATTTCGCAGGAGTCCTGTGTGCACAAGAAATACTTCAATCCTGAATGCATATACCGTCGCGTATATTAAACTCTTTAGGCATTCAATCCAACTTGACAAGTTTCTCACTGTACTTACATAAATCTTTTCAAGAATCGTTACAAATTTTGACACTTAGTTTGTGCATAGATTTTACTTATTTATACTTTTTCTGTTATGTTCCTTCCTATATACTACTACATGGAATGATCAATGGAGAGAAAGAGAGAGAGATTGTGGCATTTATAATATTGCAGTAGGAGTTCACAAAGCTACAGTGTCTCATGTTTTATACCACTTTGCATGATGCTCTAACTGTTCACCTATGCACTTTTCAAACTTCGGTACCCTGCGCTGCAACTATGTGATGTTCTAAGCTGATCGCGCACTTAGTCTGCAAAGAGTCGAAAATTGCGATTAACACCGTTTGAAATATGTCATCGTCGGAACACCGAAGCGGTTAGCGGTAAAAAGGAGTAATTGCGCATGCGGGGACAAATGAAGATAACGCAGAGTACGTTTTCACAAGAGATAGAAGGAAAAAAGATACTGCGCCAAGAATGGACTTCACTCTTAAAGTCTTCGCATGTGAAGTTCTGCTATGAGCTTAATGTCTGTGAAACGCTAGCGTTAGACCAGACCCATTCCACGAACGATGTCATTATCCTGGCTCGGTAATTTCGTCCTGTACGTCCCAGACTGACATCACTTCTAGCACTTAACAGTCGGGACACAAACTGCGTGCGAACTTCTTACGCAACCCTTACTTCATGCTGAACTATCGTGAAGGAGGTGATAGTGTCTCACTGATGACATTTCCTGAGGTCCCTAGCGGTTGTACTCTCTTGTGTTTGGACTACGGTAAAGTCACGGTGAAATTTGCCGCACCTCATTACCCTTCACGAATGAGCAGCCGTAAGCGCTGAAGTAAACCATCTACTAATTCGCAACTCCACAAACTTTGCACACATTGCACATTTTCCAAACTTATAGAGGTTTAAACAAAAGAACAAGTGCGCTATAACGACAAGTGCTGAGGTTATGTCGCCTGCGCTGTTGTCTTAATACAAGAGCCATGCTCTACGCACGCCATTTGCACCAAGCCATAACTGTGAGTAAAGTTCTCGCGTAGGCTACCGAAAATGAAGTTTGTCACCGATAAAACTCTCTACTTTACTTGGTGGCAGAACATTGAAGACATGTGAATTACGGCTTATGTTGGTGAAATTCGCCGTCGTTCATTACGCCGCAGCAATCAGTGGTATTAGCACTTTAAATGAACGTTTTCTCTAACTCACAACTGCGCGAATCTTACAGACTGGGTACACATGCCTGTCTAATGTTGGTTTCATTGAAGACAGGGTTTATAGTGGCATGTCCTGAGGTCATATCCCGAGCGCTCTATTTCATCGCGAAAGTCACGTGCTACGCTACATTGTTTTTTTTTTCTTTTCGCAGCACGAGCAAATGGCTCAAGTACGTGTTGTGTCAATAAGTTGTTTCACCGCACACAGTAATTTCGCTAGGTGACTCAATTAAAAGTGACTTTTAAATTTTGCAGGCTTTCTGCTCGTAGAACAAAGGGCTTCAAGACGGGGAGTGCGCTGGTGTTCTGTCGTTTTTCGACTCAGATGTTCGTTATGGTAATGTAAATAAATATCAAATTACTACACCTATTCGTTTATAATAAGTCTATAGACACAGTGGAAAAGAAGCCCGAAACAGAAACCGCTAGGGTTGTTACTGCGCATGCTTTTCGTTTACATTTGTTTTGGTTTCTGCTTCTGAAACAGCGTGACGAGTATCTAAGTATTCCGCATTTGATACCGAAGAAGTGGCATTTTTTTACTTCAAAGTGCAATGTTTAGGACGCGAACATATCAACGTATTCGAAATTGTTTATTTCGGTAATTTCTATATTAACAATTCTGACGAACTGCAGCGCGACCCTCCCTGGTGGCTTAGCACTTAAGGGGTCGCTGTCTAAGTTAGAGAGCGCGGGTTTGACCCTCAGCCACGGCTGCCGCATTTGCATGGGGACAAATCGTTAGTAATAGCCGTGTGTTTAAAATTAGGTGCACGCTAACGAACCCCAGGTGGTCAAAATCAATCCTGCTTCCGCAACTATACAACGTGCCTCGTAATCATATTGTGGTTGTAGAACGTAGAAACCTAGACATTATCAAATGTTACTTTGGGCATCACGCCACAGCTTATACAATGTCTTTCATATGCAGACTAGAGACGCTGCCAAAAAAAAAAAAATACAGGCGCTGCCTGCTCATGCAGGTGCACAGCTGCAAGCAGACCATTAAGTCAGGTAAAAAAAGAAAAGGAAGCCGCTGGGATTGGTACCAGAGCGGTGGATGCTTGCCACGTGGGAAATCACCGCAATGGATGCTGTCCAACTTCGCCTATATTTTATTTTGTTTCTTATGTCAAGATTGCAAGCTTTCGTAAAGTTGGAAAGGGGGTGGGGGACAGGACGTCATTGACGCCGGCTCTATTACTGAGCAGTTCACTGAATGTACAAAAGCGAGTATCCCTCCGAGAGTACCTGAACCTCGACCTGTACATAGGGAAATGGTAAAAAAAATGTGGTTGCGCAAAATATATTGAAAGCAGTCGCGCCATTACAAAACCACGTTGTCGTGCTGCACGAACCATCGTGAAAAATATGGGTATGCAAAGTGCGCGTGTTTTGCAAAAGTCCCGCTGTTGCCGTGAAAAATAAGTGAAACAAATGTCATATGTGTGATCTGAAATCAGAAGGTAGATATACGAGTCTCGGCTGCGGTCACAACGCTTTCCTTTTATGAGCCGCAAATTGCACAAAACGCATCCTGCTGAACACATAAGTAAATCTTGGTAACAACTGAACATTGCCGTATACAATACGTTTTCAAAAGTACGTGTAAAATGTATCAATTGGTTTGGGTAACGTAAGGTAAGGTTACGTTAGGCTAGGCTAGGTTAGGTTGGATTACATTACCAGCCTGAAACCTTTACGTTGCAATATCCCGCGTCGTTGCAGAAATCTGAATATTCATGCAGTTCTATCTCTTCTTACATGCTATTCCAACGAAATGAAATTGTCCCAGGGGCGCGTTTTTCTGTATTACACGCAACTAATGAAACCGACAAACAATTAAGCCTAGGAAAGCATAAATGACAATATGCTTTCCCCTATGCTTTCCCTTCTTTAATTGGCTGTCGGTTTCATTAGATATGCCATTCCGACGTGATACCTGTTCTTCTGTTATGCGAGCAACTATGTGTTGAACGGTGTTCCTTTACAAGGGTACGAACTGTTGATAAAAAATTGATTTTCGAGGGACCACACATTTTCGAAATTTCTGACACATAATGCTTATATTGCAAAAATGTGAGACCTAGAAGAACGAGCGAAGGAATGCCAATTCTAGCTGTTTTATGCTGCAAATGCGAGGAAGATGTAACCACATTGAAACGCGCACTTATTTGAAGAAAATGGTACCGATACGTGTTTTTTAATGGTGCCTCGAAAAAACTCTATGTACATGTTATTATCGCAGGCGCTGCTGAACAAAGGCCCACGCAGAAATAATTGCGTAAAACGTGGTGTAACACCATCACCACGTCAGAGCTGTGCAGAAAGGTGCCTGCGTGCAGGGACACTTCGTTTCAACAACACCACGTAAGGGCAATGTTTTATTTTTTCGACACCATTAAGAGCGCATCGGCTTCAAGGCAGGTTGGGTCATCAGGGCATCCACGTGTGTAGTCAAGAGCGTACGTAGATTGCATGACGACGACAGCGCGTAACAACGCCATCGTGAGAGTGCACCATTAAAACTGCTCCAGCGCTCTCTTTGTCGAGAATTACCCGAATTATCATCAGCGACACTGCAGTCACTCCTGTTCTCGTGAACGTAATGGTATACCGATTGCGACAAAGGCACTATGGGCTCGGATTAAATGTGAGGATCATCGGCCCTTTGTTTCGTATCCGTTGCTATCTGCTCATTATTGTTTCTTTTTTTTCGTTTTCTGCGATCTCGACGACGCGGAAATAGAAAAGCAGAATTAAGCGCACCATTAAATGCGTATATACACAGTTGGAGCGTCCCAGTGTTGCCAGCTTTTCTCTCCGAAACAAGAGAGCGGCGTACAATGGTAGACTAGTGGAGAAACCGTGTCGCCATCTCCGCGCTGTTGAGAACCACACTTGTCTGACGAGGTGCAACCGGCCTCAGTACCCTCGGGTATAACAAGACGGCATAAACAGCCATCTCCTCGTGTACAGACAAAAACAAACAAACAAAAAAGACGTGCCCAACACAATGCGTCGTTTGCAGGAAGAGCACATTTGTATACGCTTGGGGATAATTTGCGAGCGCGAGCGTCCTGGCTCTGGTCATTCCAGTTCTGCTATTGTTTTTCATTTGGTTATTATTTTTTCCTGTTCGCGGGAGCGCAAATCCATGTGTACAAAAACCATACTGGACACAGTGCGACACGACTAGGCCTTCTTGTCTCCTCTCGCTTTCTATTGATGACGTCGTCAGAGCAGAAGGAACTGATCATCGGTCGCAAGAAGCTCGGAGAGCTGTTTGCCGGTGCACTTGACCGCGAGTATAATCCGCAGCGTCACGGCCATGCCGCGTAATAATAGGATCTGTAACGATAATAATTGCTGTGGTTGTACGTCCCAAAACCACGACATGATTATGAGGTGCGCTGTAGTGGAAGGTTCCGGAAATTTTGACCATCAAGTGTTCTGCAACGTGAACCCAAGTCTAGGGACACGGGCCTCAAGATTTTCGCCTGCATCGAAATGCGGCTTCCAGGGAATCCATAATGAGCGTATTCTCTTTGAAAAAAAAAAAAAACGGGATCTACGTAGCTTAGTTTGGTAGAAAGTTTATTCGGAGGGTAGTACCCCCAGAACCCAGCGGAAATCTGTCAAGCCAAGAGATTCTGCAAAAAAAAAATTATCTCTTAAAGAAGCGATAAGAAGCTTCTCGAGTGTATACTGTTGTATTTCTCCGCAGCTGTACATACCCGAAGAATGCCATTCACAGAGCTGAGATAAAAAAAAAACACCAGATGGCTTTCGTTTTCACGACCTTGTCCTATCATGAAACCAGGTCTCTCGGTAGTTGGAGTTTTCTTACAGCGAAAGCTGTTATGAGCTCATTTCAACGGCCGTTTTACAGCGAAAGCTGTTAGGAGATCATTTCACCGGCCGTTTTTGGCGCCGTAGTTGTCCGCCGCCGCCGCCGCCGCTGCCGCCGCCGCCGCCGCCGCCGGTGTCCGTAACCAGTATCGCTCGAAATAAGAAAAAAAAACGAAGAAAAAATTCCAGGATGGAACGAGGTTCGAACCTGGGCCCTCTGCGTGGGAGCCCAGTATTCAACCGCTGAGCCATGCCGGTGCTTGAAACTGCTTTCCAAAAAGGTCCTATACAGGCTTCATGTCGGGAAGGAATCACATTAGCATATGCAATATAGCGCGGTGGAAGAGTAAAATAAGCACCAAGTGTCGCACAACGCGAATTCTGTAACCAGGCGTCACACAATGCGAATTGCGCAACGAGTAGGTTGTTGAATGCTTCCAACCCATTACAAAGGACTCTGCCATAATTCTTCATCGTCATCAGGCACAGCATCAACAAAGTGCGCATAATGCCTTACATGGGTTTAGCAGGTACCAATGCTCTCCGTAGAATGACGAAAAATGGCACAGTGCCTGCTGCCCTACTTCTCAAAAATTACAATGATTTATAGCGTAGTGGGTTCCTCGCAAGTGCACTTGTATTGGTTGCCAAGGAAGCCCATAAGCGCATGATCCACTTCCTCGGGGTCTCAGTAAAATTACAATGATTTATAGCGTAGTGGGTTCCTCGCAAGTGCACTTGTATTGGTTGTCAAGGAAGCCCATAAGCGCTTGATCCATTTCCTCGGGGTCTCAGTAAAGTTCTTCGCCCCCCCCCCGTCTCTCTCCCACGTCAACGTGTTATACAGCATGACGGGAGAGGGAAATAGCGACCGGGCGTCACCCAATGCAAATTACATAACTGGTGGGCCGTTTAAAGATTCCAACCCATTACAAAGGGCTGAACCATAATTCTTCATCGTCATCAGTCGTCGCGTCAACAAAGTGCACATAATGCCTTACAGACGTGTAGCTGGTGCCTCGCTTCTCCGCAGAATGACGAATAATGGCTTAGTAGGTGCTTCCCAACTTCACAAAAATTGTGATTTATGACGTAGTGGGTACCTTTCTAGTGTACTTGTATTGTAGCCCCAAGAGAGCTTAACGGGCTCTAGAAACGCCGCTCTTCCAGCTTTCGCTGTGACTGCGCTGCGGTTTCAGCGCAGGCCTGGCGTTTTTTGGTGCCGTAGTTGTCCGCCGCCGCCGCCGCCGCCGGTGTCCGTAACCACTATCGCACGAAATAAGAAAAAAAAGGAAATGAGAAAAAAAATCACAGCATATCCACGGGGTGAATGATGATGAGTGGGGCGAAGCTACGGAGGGAATCATCTGTAAACCGTGAAACTCTTCCGTGAAATGCGCCCAGTACATAATATAAAGAGTGTGAAACATCGTGTATATATTAAACATCAAACTTTTATTGCACTGTTGGTTTACGTGGTCCCTTCATTATCACTTGTGATCGGTGAAATGCAAGGAAGAAGTCCGCTCCCGAGCGAAAGAGCGCCAAGAGCGACCGCATTCCCCGCTCGCCCTGTGCGAATTAAAGGCAAGGCTAGAGGGAAGACAGGACGCGCGTTCCACGACGCGAGGTCGGTAGCATGCCCAACGAAAGCCAACGGAACGCGATCGTGCAAGTGCTCCGGCTTCGCATCGCCTCATGGTTCCATTTAGCGTCACAAAACCAAACATATTGCTCAAGGTGTGCCTTGCGTTTTCGTAGAAATAATTTCTTTATCATGTACATTAAGACGAAAAGTTGAAAGCTCACTAGAGTGTATCGCCCGCAAAGTATGTCTTTTAGTGTGATTTAACTCTCGTACGGCAGGGTCCTCGCGCCGTTGCCGGTCCACCTCGCCCGTTGACGATCGGGCGAGGTGGCTACATGCAACTACTACTACTACACTTTAAGAAAAACATCTGGCGTTCTTTCGTTCTGCTTTTACAAAACATCTGGCGTCTTCGTTGGTTTATTTCATCAATCAACGGCGTTTTGAACAAAACTTTTATTGTTTAATCACGCACAGGAGAAATCTCACCAGGCACTACCTTGGAGGTAAACAATGGCTGCTAATGGCAATGAGAGACAGAAGTCGGCTTTTAGCTAACACTTACACTTCTACTTCTACTAACGTTTCCTACTGGAACATGCCAATGGCTGCTAATGGGGAATGAGAGACAGAAGAATTCGGCTTTTAGTTAACGCGCACGCTGCGAATTTTTTATTGTTCAACAACGCACAGGAGAAATCTCCCACCGGCACCACCTTGGAGGTCAAAGCGTAAGACTTGTTACTCACTACTATGACCACGACGACTACGAGGGACGAACGGGTGCCGCCTTAAGGAGCTTCGCCCCTAAAATTTCCAGGATGGAACGAGGTTCGAACCTGGGCCCTCTGCGTGGGAGCCCAGTGTTCTACCTCGGGGCCGTGCCGGTGCTTGAAACTGCGTTGCAAAAAGACCCTATACAACCTTCTTGTCCGGAAGGGACCACATTAACATATGTACTGTAGTGTGGTAGAAAAGTAAAATAACAACCAGGCGTCAGACAAACGCGAATTCTGTAACCGGGCGTCACACAATGCAAATTGCGCAACGAGTGGGTTGTTGAGTGCTTCCAACCCATTACAAAGGCATCTACAATAATTCTTCATCGTCATCAGCCACAGCATCATGAAAATGCACATAATGCCTTACAGGTGTTTAGCGAGTACCACGGTTCTCCGCAGAATGACGAAAAATTGCATATGGGCTGCTTCCCTACTTCACAAAAAGTATGATGATTTATAGCGTAAGGGGTTCCTGGCAAGTGCACTTCTATTGGTTGCCACGGAAGCCCATAAGGCTCCCATGATCCATTTCCTCGGGCTCTCAATAAAGTTAATTCCTTCTCTCTCTCGCTCTCCGTTTCTCTGGTTAACGTATGTTATAAAGCGTGGTGGCATGGTTAAATAACGACCGGGCGTCACACAATATGAATTACGTAACTAGTGGGTCGTTTAAAGCTTCCAACCCATTACAAAGGGCTCGGCCATAATTCTTCATCGTCATCAACCACCGCAATAACAAAGTGCACCTAATGCCTCACAGATGGTACCTCGCTTCTCCGCAGAATAACGAATAATGTCGTGGTGCGTGCTTCCCAACTTCCCAAAAATTATGATTTGTGGCGTAGTGGGTACGTTGCTAATGTACTTGTATTAGTAGCCACAAGATAGTTTATAACGGGCTCTAGAAATGCCGTTCTTCTAGCTTTCGCTGTGACTGTGCTGCGCTTTCCGCGCAGGCCTGGCGTTTTTTCGATTACTTTTACTTGCAACTACTTTTATGTCCCCTAGTAGATCATGGTAAGGAGAAAGCAAATTAATGTTTTCGGTGCTAGAGTGTGTTTCTTGTTAAAGCCTTTTCTGAAATAAAGCCCGGAATGATGCGACTCTGATTATATATGTCTAAGTGTGTTTTTAGTTTAGATTTTGTCTAAAACATGGGGAATAACACGACAACAGCAAGGAAAAGGGAAGACTGTACCGCTCTGCTGTCACGTCTGATTGTTACTTATTTCATGCAGGCGCTTATGCTTGAAAAATGGGGGTGAATCGATGCCTGGTTATGTGTTTACAAATGCAAGTTCGAAGCACTCTAAATATTGATTTAGCTTCGGACTAAATCTTAATGCGAGCTAGGGCAATCCACACTGAATTCGTGAGTAGTGCGCTGACAGCACTCTGACATTTGCGAAATTCTGTCAAGGTATAACGCCATTGCTGCGCACATTGCCATTGACCATTCCAATTATGTTCAAGGCAAGTACACCTACAGCAGTATAATGCAGAATGTCGAAGGCACCAAACAGAAGTCGAAACTAGAGAGAGAGACAGAAAGAGAGAGAGAGAGAATCAAAGAAGAGCAGGGGGCTTAACTAGACGCTCGTCTGGTTTGCTACCCTGCACGGGGTGAAAGGAATAACGCGGCGAAAAGAGAGAAGAAAAGAGAGATTTGGACAAAATCATGCACACACTTGGGGGCATAGGCGGGCGCAGGGTTCCCCATTAGGAGGGAGGGGGGCAAAATCTTACCGCTGCGTCCCGCCCCCCACCCCATTGGTTGGGTTCGAAAGAAAAGCTTCGAAGTGGATGCAAAAATAAAAAAAGAAAAGATTTCGTGCTTCCCACAACAGCCTGCCTTTGGTCCGAAGCTGTCCGGTGTAAAAATGAGAAGCGAACAGGCCTTGGAATGGAGCATCAGAAGTCGTTGTAATTATCGTCAAAACCTGCATGGCCATGACCTTACCATTTAAGAAATGACGGGACAGGTCCCATCGGGTAAAATTATGGGGCTAACTTGGCACCCCCCTCCTCCCCCCCGCCCTACCGGCCTAATACGTCAAGTAGGAGGGGGAGGGAGTGCATCCCCTGCTCACCTTCTGCGCACGCGTATGCTTGGGGGAGCACATCGAGTCTACAGGCGGTCGCACACATCTGTTCACTTTAGGTATTTTAGTAGCGCGTAATCGCTATTGTAAGGTGACGTGGGACCACATGTTGTGCCTTGTTTACACACCTTTCGCCAGGTCACGTGATGAGAAATACTGACGTTTCTCAAGGATCTGTTTTCGTATGCTGCTATAGCGGACCACCCGCGAGAAGCGAGAAATCACGGGTGGAGGGGCAATTCGCACACCCAGCCCACGTCACGCGAAGCGTTCAAATTGAAAGGCGGGACGAATTTCGCATTAAAATGCGCATCTGAATTCGCTCCATGAGAGGACCAAGCGCAAAAAAAATTTTTAGCGTTCAAGGATGCTCTATTTTGGTGGAAGTCGCGCGCCCATACATTTAGCTCGAGAGAGCATCGTGCCGGTTGAGGCCGCTGAAATACGGCACGGAGGCCTGCTTCTGACGTTTGCTCTAAGTTGCACGCGCGCGCTGAAAATGGGCAATTGACGGCCACTTAGCCCAAAAAAAGGACGGCGCCGGAATTTCAAAACTTCTCGGCTTTCAACTGGCTAGTGCCCTGCTGTAGTGAAGGTTGCTTATTCATCAGGCCTCGCAAGTGTCAATCACAATTTCTTTATTCACCCATAAGCCAATGCTTCAATTTACACATCGTTTGAGGCATGAAGACTGGGAGAATTGGGACGTATGCGAGTTGGTGACATCGCCAACGGTGACGGATTTGACCCAGGCATACCACTGAAAAGGACGGATGGCCGGATTGGTCGTGGTGGTAGACTGCTGCGTCTACGTGTTTTGGGGTTACTGACAGACAGACAGAGTCAATCAGACCGACAACCAAAATGTCAGAAACCAAGTACGCCGGTGCCAACGTTGTTTCTTTTTTTTTACCCGATAGGTGGAAGCTTAATTACCAGATCAAATCATAATATATCGGGTCAATCCATATCATGTGAATAAAAACGAAACACTGATGTGCCATTCAAACAAAGTGCCGCGCTATCAGTTGTGAAGATTCCACCGTACATTCTGTTAGGAACGCGGATTCCTGGTGCATAAATCAGAACTAGTTAAGTTGGCCGTTACCTTCGAATTCCAGTGACGCAGGCAGCGGGCAAGCACGCTGCGTGCCGATGAGCGCAACTGGAATGGTTCCCGTGATTCGCACGCTTTGAATACCCTACGTTTCTATGCTTGTCGGTGCCAATTTAGAGAGCGCCCAAAGCGAATTCCTTGTCTAGACAATGCTTTAATCAAAGCTGAGACGGTACACCGAGGCTGTGCAATTAATCTAGGCTTGATTGTGCGGATGCCGCACATTCCAACCGTGTCTCCGAACAATGGCGCGGAAATACTTATATAGGCGAAGAGGCCTTTCGTTCAGTTTCAGTTTATTATTTCTTTCAAATACAAAGGGTGCACATGTTTAGTAGTATGCAGGTGAGGGTCCCACAGTCGAGTGGCTGCAGTGGGACCCTCGGTTAACGCTGAAATGATTAATCAATACAGCATGTTAAATACACAATGCAAACTTAAGTGAATAGTGAACGCACTAGTAAAAAAACACATTCAATGCAAACTAATACATAAGAACTAGTTACACATGAAAATGAGCACACCATAAAATATAAACATAAATTTACAAACATTTTCGAATTTAATAATGTATACAACCTGATTATACAAGATGAAAATTTTAAGTTCATGTGTGAATGCATGCAATGATGATGATTTTAGTTTGTAAAGTCCGAGAGGAGAACATTTGTTGTTGTTTTGCTTATTGTTGTCCATCATCGGCGTTTGAACCGCGTAGAGTTATCCTACAAATATCTTAATCATAAGCTGCACCACAGCAACGATTAAACAATCTGGGGACGTTTCACGGGATTTCTTTATCCGTTATGTCGCTTCTGACCTGAGGCCGTAACCACTGATAGGTCATAGATAACAATTTTCAATTATTACCTCGGAGTGAGCCTGGTTCATCGCCTGGCTCGCTGCTTTAAGTGTGAGATGGTGACCATTGTATATACAATGATCACGTGCACAAAAACAATGGCTACAGTGGTGCACTCACATATACGCAAAAGAGTTACTCATAGAATTTGGTTCAGGTGCGCAGTCCTCGAAAACACCGACGGCGCTATTGCAACCGCTGTCTTCCACTGCAAACCCTGGGTATACCTTATTTGTGGAAAAAAATCCTGAACCCTTTATAATTCTGCATTGAGCTAGATGCTCCTAATACAGTCGTTAATAACGCAGGTCGGTTTTAAGATTCATACAGATGTTGCGCAAGACAATACGGTGTCTCCATGTTTATTGAATTTATACAGGGTGTGATCAGCTATCTTTAGCTAGAATTTAAAAATATGCCGACGCGCTCTAGGACGACGTCACCGAATGCATGTTGCTGATTATTGCATGGGGTGAGTCACAATATTTTTTTATGTTCTACTTAAACGTCTAATTAGGCGTGCATAATTAACAAACTTTTGAAGCAACGAAGCTGGGCAGAAAATTCCAATGAAAAAGCTAAAGATCGGTCTGGGAAACGTCCTATTAGACTGTTTCTAACTTTTGATCTATTAAGTATTAGTGTTCTTCTGCTCACTACAGAAGCCCGCGATATACAAAAAAAAAATAACACTTTACGTGCACGCTTGCGTGCCTATGCACGCTGTGATTGCAGTGCTCCCTAACGTTCCGAGCGCAGACGACCATAAAATTTGACGCGTGTGCTGCCTTGACAGGGCAGCTACGATGACAGTGGATGTGCGAAGACGCACGTTTTGCTAGCGGCAACACAAAGGATAACCGCTGCTTCTGCTTGTCGCTGTCATGAATCGCCATGAGGTAAGCGTATCGTACGTTAGAGAGCAGTATAATCCCGGTGCGCATAGGCGCGCAAGCGGGCATGCCAACCTATATATATATTTTTTTTATTTCGCGGCCATCTGTAATAAGTGGGAAAACATTTGAAGGTGGGGTGAGACTTTGACAGTGAGTTTCAAATTTTTGCTGTCCAGCAGGGGCAATTAAAACTGTGGCCGTAAAATGTGGAAGGTATTTTAAAGGTAAAACGCAGGTTGCATTGGAGCTCAAAAGTAGTTTAAAGTTGTGTTTGCGTTTCTTGATTTTGTTTTTTAGTTGTTCGACATATGTACTTTTTTGTTAAGATCTGCTACATGTCGAGCATTGCAATTTTTCCAAAAATATAGCTATCAAGGCTTACAGAAGTGGAACTAAAATTGAGAGCGTACAACAAAAACTAGATTTGTTATATTTTTTTTACGTTTGTCGATTTATGGAAATTGTCACTTCGGAATGTTCCTTTTTATACTAAAAATATAAGTGCGCCTAGGCTATTGATGCTAGTTCAATTTATGTAAATCTCACTATTTAACACATGGGAGAATTTTTGTTTGCTTATGCCCGATAGTTACCGAGAAAAACGCACACACGTTCCACAAAAGATATTCTCCGAAAAACGCACAAGTTACGTAACCCGCATTTCCTGTCAACAGAAGAAAGAGCAAGGACCAAATATTATTTCTGAAACATCGAATGCTCAAGTGTGCTATATTTTTTGAACGATAAAAAAATTCACTATCAGGTGATTGCAAAATTGCAAAATTGAATATTTTGCCCAAAGGAAGTCTTACCCCACCTTAATAGATATAAAGTTAGAAACTGTCTCATCAGACATTTTGCAAAACGATCTACATCTTTCGCATTCGAATTTTTCGTTTCATTACATCAAAGAATACTTAATGAAATATGCCTAAATAATCAATTAAGCAGGACACAACAATAGTGTGACTTACTACATGAAATAGTCAGCAACATGCATTTGGTCGCGTTGTCATAGAGTGTGTCGGCATATTGTAAAACTCTAGCTAGAGATAGCTCTGGGGCACCCTGTATACAGAATCCGTGTACACAGAAAGTGCGACTTGCAATACAGTGATGCGAGAGCTAAAATTGAAGGAACAATGATTACCACTGTACGTTATTGAGACGATACTACTTTATCAGCAACAAGCAATATTGGGCTGAAAAATGTTCAGTCTGAAGGTAAAGCAAAAAAAAATCCGGCAGATCCCACGCACTGTGGGAATCGATGTAATGCGAAGCACCCAGCAAAGAGCTGCATACATCGCTTTGTTTATTTTTGAGCCAAATGAAATCATTATTGGCATGGCATCTAGTTCACCATATATCGCATGTTTGCCATGCACGCGCGCATGTACAATGTGGTATATACCATGCCAATGAAACGTATATTCTGGCATATACACTGCATGACCGGTCAATTATGTTCATCACGCACTCCTGTCATGCCATACCAATTTTGGTATATATCCAGTTATCTAAACGGCCGGAAGCGCACCATAACAGTGTCATGTAAATCATACCGTACATGACATGCATAACATATTTCGCATGTTAGGACCTGCCATTTATGTTCGTCATACAGTCGCATCGCACAATACCAATTTTGGTGTATATCAAACGAGCGAAATGGCCGTGAGTCAACCATGAGCGTGGCATAAAAATCATGCCACACATGACATGCATGTCATGATTATCATGTTACCACCTGTCATTTATGTTCGTCATACATTCGCGTCACGCAATGCCGATTTTGGTGTATATCAAGCAAGCGAAACGGCCGCGATCGGACAATGAGCGTGGCATGTAAATCATGCCGTAAATGATATGCATATCATAATTTTCAAGTTACCACCTGTCATATATGTTTGTCATACAGTCACGTTGCGCAATACCAATTTTGGTGTATATCAAGCGAGCGAAACGGCCGCGAGCGCATTATGAGCGCGGGATGTAAATCATGTCGCACATGACTTGCCTGTCACGATTTTCATGTTACCACCTCTCATTTACGTTCGTCATACAGGCGCGTTGCGCAATACCAATTTTGGCGTATATCAAGCAAGTGAAACGTCCGCGAATGCACCATGAGCGTGGCATGTAAATCATGACATGTATGTCATGGTTTTCATGTTACCACCTGTTATTCATGTTCTTGATACAGACACATCGCGCAATGCCAATATTGGTGCATATCAAGCGAGCGAAACGGCCGCGAGCTCACCATGAGTGTGCCATGTAAATCATGTCGTACATGACACGCATGTCAAGATTTTCATGTTACCACCTCTAATTTAAGTTCGTCATACAGTCACATCGCGCAATACTAATTTTGGTGTATATCAACCTAGCGAAACGGGCGCGAGTGCGTCATGAGCGTGGCATGTAAATCAAGACATACATGACATGCATGTCATGGTTTGCATGTTACCAGCTGTTATTCATGTTCTTCATACAGTCACATCGCGCAATACCAATTTTGGTGTATATCAACCTAGCGAAACGGCCGCGAGTGCGTCATGAGCGTGGCATGTAAAGCATGACGTGCATGACACGCGTGTCATGATTTTCATGTTACCGCGTGTCAGTTATGTTCATCATGTCGAAATGTCTCGTCATAGCAGTTTTCGTATATATCCATTCATTTAAACGGCCGCGAGCGCCCCGGGACCATGTCATGTAAATCATGCCGCACATGACATGCGTGTCATGATTTGCACGTTAGGACCTGTCATTATGTTTGCCATGAACTCTTGTCATGTCACACCAGTTCTGGTATATATGAAACTAACGGAATGGCCACAAGAGCCCCAAGGCCGTGGAATGTAAATCATGCTGTTCATGACATGCATATCATGATTTTCATGTTATGACGTGTCATTTATGTTCGTAATACGGTCATGTTATTCCATACCAATTTTGATATACATCCGATTAACGAAACGGCCAGCAGAGCACAAAGTCGTAGGCGGCTAGATAGATAGATAGATAGATAGATAGATAGATAGATAGATAGATAGATAGATAGATAGATAGATAGATAGATAGATAGAAAGATAGATAGATAGATAGATAGATAGATAGATAGATAGATAGATAGATAGATAGATAGATAGATAGATAGATAGATAGATAGATAGATAGATAGATAGATAGATAGATAGATAGGCTCAAACTCGCAGAAGTTCGCTAAGAAATGCTTCGCATTTAAAATAAAGTGAAGGCTGATTTTCTTCCAAACACAGGTAAGACTAATAATATTAGGACAATATGAGAAGAAGTGATGATTCAGAAGAGCGAATGGGTTTTTTGAAACATTATGTTGTTTTTCTTTTCAGGATCAAGATTCTACAAAGATGGCAGCGCTACGAAAGAAGTTCAGCGAAGAACAGTACTAGCTAGAAAAAATAGGAATCGAGGGAGATTAAATTAGTTTTAACCGCAACAATGCTAGCCCTATTCCTCAACTGGGTGTGCTTAACGTTATAGTTATTGTTTTTTTTTCCTTTTTTCCTGTTGAAAAAAAACATTTGCTACACTGCGAAAATGCGAATGCGAAAATGCTGGGCCTGCAATGACAGAAATGCGTCATGTGCCGGAATTCCTTGCAAGAGAGAACCTCAGCAACTCCTGCTTATGGAAATAAGGTTACTGAACCATGTTGAGTAATGAAAAATGAGCACTTACAAAATCGAGGCTTTGTGAATTCGACCCCGTGGTTTCCCTGCAGCCGTGGTGCTGGCGTAGAGCCTGGAGAATTCCATGTACTGCCAATCGAAACAATCACGAAGGTGATTGAACCCGAAAGCTCTTTCGAATAAAAAGAAAAGTATGTCCTGATGGTTAAGGTTTCTATTTGCTGTTATGTCATGCGTGTGGATTATTCGTTCAAGGGAACGTCAGTTATAATGCCAGCCAAACATGAAGGCACGTGTAAGCTGCGTGCGCCTGCGCTGGAGATTTTGGTACGGTAATCTTCGGGCCAAAAAACAAAAAGTATCCTCGAGTTTATTATATACTGTAATGAAGAGCGGCACGGCAGCTGCAGGGCACGGGCTGGAGAGCGAAGAGGAAGAAGGAGAGAATGGAACAGCTGGCCCAGGAACGGGTGCTGTGTCCGTCTCTGTTCATTACAATGGCGCAGCCGCGCAACGAACCTCTGCGCGACGACCTGCAGTCAGGAACCGTGCTACGAAGTGGACGCACTTTCCAGCGCCCTGCTGCTTCTGCTACCGTGGCCACGGCATCCGACCTGGCCACCGCGGGTACCACATCCAGCGCGCTGTCTGCAGGCGTCTTTGCAGCTCCGGTCGGCGACTCAACTGGCTTGCCTTCACAATCCGGTTCACTGCCAAGGGACGCTGTACACGCTCCCTTGGACTTCGCCTCCGGTACCGCAGCTGGAGGAACCTCAGTATCGTCGCCAGAAGACAGGCGTAATCTCTCGCCTGCGACCGCTAGCGACCTCTCTGCGGTGATGCAGGCCATCTCCACTTTGTCCAAGCGCTTTGAAGACGCTACCGTCTCATTCACAGCAGCTTGTGCACGCGCCGCATTGCCTTCGCCATCGTTCGACGAAATTCCCGAATTTAGTGGCGTGGAACAGGACCCCACTGCCTGGTTGCAAGCGATCAATTCGTTGGCCCGTCGGTACGCTTGGCCTGACGACGTCAAGATATCGCTAGCCGAAGGCAGGCTGCGCGGTTCTGCCAAGGCGTGGCATCAGTACGATGGCTATAAGTACCACTCCTGGAGCGAATGGACTACGGCCATCACCACTGCCTTCAGCCCGCTTCCCTCTGCATACGACGACCACTTCATGCGCATGCGATCGCGTCGGCAGGCTCCCTGTGAAGACGTCCGTCAATACGTCTACGATAAGCTCAGGCTTCTAGAAAACTGTGGCATTACATGGATCTCTCCAGCTGCCCGCCAGTACGTCGTTGATGGGTTGGTTGATTCGACCCATGCTGCCATCCTATCCTCCCAGGCACCTGAAGTGTCACCCCAGGCGTTCGCTCACAAGGCAGCCGAGTTGCAGCAGAATACTCGCCGTCGTCTGAGCTTCGACACACTAGCGACCGAACGTTCACCGCCCCTCGAAACACGACGTGGATGCTTTAAGTGCGGCCGAATAGGCCACAATGCAAAGGAGTGCCGTCAACCTTCACAGACCCGAATGCATTACCAGGCCTGTCGGACTCCTCAGATGTCAGTCCACGTCGAGGGAATAGGTGACTTGTCTGCACTGGTTGATACCGGCGCAGAACGGACGGCACTACACCAACGTCATGCTCCAGACACTATCCGGCCGTGGACGCAACCACCACTCTGCGGACTTGGAGGAACTGCCATGCCAGTGGGCATGGTCGACGTCGGCGGGGACTAAAGTTATTCCAGCTGTTCCTGTTTTCGAAGACCTCCCTGCCGACATGATCTTGGGAGCAGATTTCTTGTTGTCCGACGACATCCAGCTCACCATAGATCGCGGCCACGTCGAGCTCCGGCCTGCCACACCTGGGAAAACAGCGACGACACGGCCACCACCGACAGGTGAGCAGTCCACTTCCCCTACCCTATCTTCTATACTGGCTCGCCATGAACCAGTGTTTGCTGGGAATACCGCGGAACTCCCGGGCACTAATTTGCTGCTACATCGTATCCCAACGGGCGACCATCCGCCGATATGCGTACCACTGCGAAGATACGCTGAACGAGAGCGTACAGTGATCGAAGAACAAGTAGATGAAATGCTCGCCGCGGGCATTATTAGACCGTCATCAAGCCCGTGGGCAGCACCAGTCGTCCTTGTAAAAAAGAAAAACGGATCGTTGCGCTTTGCGTGGACTACAGGCAGCTCAACAAGTGTACAACGCCTGACTCGTACCCTTTACCTCGCATTGATGACGCTGTTGATACAGTACGCCACTGCAAGTTCTTTTCGTCCCTTGATTTACGCGCAGGGTACTGGCAGATCAACGTCGCGGAGGAAGATAAATGTAAGACTGCCTTCCGCACTCCTTCGGGCTTGTATGAGTTCAACCGCATGCCGTTCGGACTGCGAACGGCTCCTAGCACATTTCAGCGTGCGATGAATTCCGTGCGAGGATCTCTGAAGAATCAAGTCTGTGTGGTATACCTCGACGACATCCTGGTCGTTGGCAAGGCAGAGGATGAACATCTTCGCAATTTGGACGAAGTGCTGCACAGACTATATGAAGCAGGATTCCGTTTAAACCGAGAGAAGTGCCAATTTGGACTGCCCAAGATTTCATACCTTGGACATAATATATCTCCTATCGGCATTCAGCCGCTCCCGGAGCGCATCGTTGCGGTGTCGGAGTATCCCACACCAACCTGCTTGAAACAGGTTCAGTCATTTATGGGTATGGCTTCGTATTTGCGAAGGTTTATTCCTCACTTCGCTTCGATCGCAGCTCCCTTGAGCGGTCTTCTTAAAAAGGACGCACGGTTTGAATGGGGCACCTTGCAAGAAAACGCTTTTCAAACGATAAAACAAAAGCTCACTTGCTGCCCAGTATTAAGTCACTTCAATGACGACTGGACCACCGAAATTCACACCGATGCCAGCCAAGTTGGTCTAGGCGCAGTGCTGGTGCAGCGCGATCCAGATGGCAAAGAACATGTTGTTGCTTACGCCAGCCGGAAACTTTCAGACACCGAGCGCCACTATCACTCTAATGAGCTAGAATGTCTTGCAGTGGTATGGAGTGTCGATGATAAATTCCGACATTATCTTTCGGGCGCAAATTCACGGTGGTGACCGATAATGCTGCAATAGCATGGATGTTTTCCAAGCAGCAACTAAAGCACAAATTTGCCCGGTGGATAATCACGCTGCAAGAATACGATTTCGATGTGCGCCATCGCGCCGGGGGGCTAAACAACGTCGCCGATGCCCTCTCACGGAACCCCCTTGACTGTGTGTCACAGACCAGGCAAAACCACATTTTTTTTGCCCAGCTGGACATCTCCAAAGCTCAACAGGAGGACAAAGACTTGGCATCAATTATTGCATCTATCGCTGACAAAGGAAACGACTCGATGTTTGTGATGCGCAATGCCGCATTGTACCGACGTCACTGGCAAGAGGACCGATCTCAAGAGCGTTACTTGCTGGTCGTCCCGAAGTCTTACCGATTAGAAATATTACGAGCAATTCATGACTCCCCAGAAGGCGGACACACCGGCCAACGTGTCACGCTCCGCAAATTACAAGAACGCTTCTGGTGGCCGAAGATGCAAAGTAGTGTCCGCGCGTACGTCGCCAGTTGTGAAATCTGTCAGCAGTTTAAGCGACTGCCGGGGCGCCAGCCTGGATTACTAACCCCTATTTCAATACCTGAGACTATTTTCCACACGGTTGGCATCGATTACATAGGACCTCTACCCACCACCACTGCAGGAAACCGCTACATCATTGTAGCAGTAGACTACCTGTCGAAATACGTGGAAGTGGAAGCCGTGCCATCTCTTGCGACCACTCACCTCATCAATTTCCTGAAGCACCGATATGAATGGAGGCACGGCTTGCCAAAGAAATTGATATCCGATCGTGCTACAACGTTTCGCAGCCGGGAACTGAAAAAGTACCTCTGCAAGGCAGGTGTACAGCACCACTACGCATCCGCGTTTCACCCCCAGGCAAACGGCCTTACAGAGCGAACCAACCAGAGTATCCAGGCACGACTCGCTCCCTATACGAGAGTGGAGAAAAAGGGAGAGGCCGACAGGGACGTCCACCTCCCGCCAGCCGCTTTTGCAGTTAACACGGCACTGCAAACGTCCACCGGGGAGACGCCGTACGAAATTGTCTACGGAAAACTGCCACAGCTGAAAGCGGTCCTCAGTCTAGATGCTCCCATTATAGTCGCACGCTCCGACGATCGCAAATCGGTCTGTCAGAAGATAAGAACTGCGGCGATCAAGAAAGCCACCCGAGCACAAGAAAATCAAAAGCGCTACTACGACAGCCGCCGTAGACCTGCTCCTGCTTACAACATCGGTGACGAGGTGTGGGTGCAAAGGTGCGGCAGCGAGCCGGGCAAGAAGCTACTCGCTAAGTTTGACGGGCCATTCAAGATCACTGAGCGAGTAGGAGAAAATACCTGGCGTGTGAGCACCTCAGATGCGAACTTCACTCTCGATAAGCGAAAAAGAAATAACTTTGCCGTGCACGTGTCGCGCCTGAAAAAAAAAAACAGTCAGGCAGCTACAGCTGAAATGAACTGTCGTTTCCTTTCTTTGTCAGGTCCGCAGTGTGGCCAAATGTAATGAAGAGCGGCACGGCAGCTGCAGGGCACGGGCTGGAGAGCGAAGAGGAAGGAGAGAATGGAACAGCTCGCCCAGGAACGGGTGCTGTGTCCGTCTCTGCTCATTACAATACATATAACTGGAATTTTTAGCTCAAGCATACCATCAAGTGGTTAGCGACTCAACAGTACTTAGCGAGGACTAGACCTCGACTGATTGTTGCAGTTGATCCATGTGTGGGCTGTCTCGCCGATCGCCAAAAGAGAGGCAAATATTTTCACGGGCACTAAGAAGTTATAATTTTCTAGCATAATATTTCAGGTGATTGATAGCTAGTTAACTGTATTTAATAAGGGAATCATACGAAAACTTTTTTTTCTTTCTCAGAGGCGACACGAAGAAGGCATCTGCAATGCGGATATGAACAGCACTATTGAAAGCGTCCTGAAAAGCGCTCCCCTTAGGATGACACCGCGGCAAGCTCCCACATTTCCAACCGCACTAACCGAAATCAAATTCTCCGCTATCGCTCAAACCTCTTAGCGTATACTGAACGACTGATCCGTTGCGGTGCACTCGTCGAGATGAAGGGAATCGATCCTAGTATTGACGACAGCGCCAGACCTGTATTGTGGCCGCATGGGATCTCGCAGAGGAGCCAGCATTGTTGGAAGCCGTGCGCGCATTATCTCTCCACCAAGAGAAGCTGCCACTAGCTCTTCTCGCATGCTACGCAATGCATACTCCCACGTCAATCTAGTCATCTCGTCTTCGCTTGATTCCTTTATTTTGTTGATTTCTTTTTTGTCACTGCCACGTTTCCCACGATGCAATAGAAGACGCATTAAGAGCACCGGGAACGAACTGGCGACCAGGAAAGAGCAAACACCTGCAGTGTCTTCACCCATTCTCAGAAGACGCACTGACGGCGCGCATCGTTCACATTGCACGTAATGGTGGCATTGTATGCACACGCACGCCTTCCTTTTTTCAGGCAAAGCTCGTTATAGGTTACGCATTTCGGTGGCGGTGCCGTAGCACGCGGAAAACCCAGCGCCGCCGAGTGACAGAAATACGTACCGCGAATTTGCGCCGGTCATTTCTGGAGTAGCATTCGCCATTTTCCGATAACCGATTATCTCTCGATCGTAGGCTTCTCGACGAACAGCCGTTTCTGACATGGCAATCTGATCTTTTATCCAGGTGACTTGTAACTTCACGTTGCCACATTTTATTGTTGCCTGGATATGAACACATGACCTTCGTTGTTGCCTGTAGCAACAGATGTGTAGCGCTGCTAAGCATATCAATGAAAGTACAATTCCCGGCATGGAGCAAGAAAACAGTTAGGCGGGAGCATTGCGTAATGCGATAGAAAGAAAGAAAACGAAGAAAGAGAAGTAGTAGGTCAGGTGGGTACATGCCAAGCTTCGCCTGTCCCCAATTTTCCGGTAGAGGAAGGGATCCTGATTTCTTTTCTTTTTCGGGGGAAGCGCTTAACTTACTCCTAATCTGATTTGAACATCTCAGTCACGCGTATTGCTTTATATCATAAAGGGGCAGAGTTCAGACTTACGCGATCATGCTGACGCACTATAATCACGACAATACCTCACGGCGATAGCAAGCAATGCGGTCTATATGGATGCGCTGTGTTCTTCTGGAAGATACCGATAAATTATAATTTTAATCAAAAGCCTAGAATAAAAATGAAAGCTATCCAGCTTATTGAAACTGGTGGGAAACTGGGAATTACTATCGATGGGACATTCTGTACGGGCATTGCAACTTACCGTCATTTTTCTTTCGGAATCGAATTTGTATTATCACAATATTATAGTTACCTATTACTCATATATAGGAGGGGTTTCCAAAGTCAAAGCCTGCAGTGACACTGTCTTTAGTAACAAAATGAAACACAACAAACGCGGCAGTAATTGCAGCCGCTTCTGAAAAAGAACCACATGACGCCTATGAAGCGTAAGTAGCGCAATTAGTGAAGTAAAGAATAGAAAATTGAGCGAGTTGGTATTGATTCATACTTAGGACTGTACACAGAAGAAGTGCACAGGACAGCGCTTGTCCTGTATGGTATGGTAAACTTTATTGAGGTCCTGCAGGACGCGTCTCAACACGTAGCGGGCCGCTCCCACGTAGGGACCGGAAGGCCAAGCCTCTCGGCCGCATCGTGGGCCTGCTGGACAGCCCAGAGTTGTTCAGCCAGAAGGGGGCTACGGAGGGTCACATCCCACCTGGCCGAGTTATTATCGACTGTAGAGTGTGACCGGGCACACCGCCAGAGCATGTGTTCTAAAGTGGATATTTCTCCGCACGAGGGACAAGAACTGTCGGTATAAATATCGGGATAGATCCTGTGTAGGAGACACGGGTTCGGATATGTGTGTACTTCTTCTGTTCCTTGTCCCTTTTTGTGAGCGCTCCACAGTCCTAAGTATGAGTGAAGTATAGATATGAATACTTGTTGGACTGTATTGCAATCTAATAGCATAAAGAAAATATATTCCTAGAAAAAAAAATGCCCCGAAATCAGTACCTTGGGCAATCATTAAAATCAAAATCATATTGCAGTGCTCTCCTAGTCACCGCTGAATGTGACCAGTTTTTAATGCAGCAAACCGCTGCGGTTCGATTCAGAATACAAGCCATGCATGCTCACTCACCGCGCTGACATTTATCGCCGCTACTAGCATATTATCGACCGTGCGGACAGCTCTAAATGTCAGGGCTGTCAGTTGTATCCGACGTTATAAGATTCCGTAAAGCGACTGCCCTTTCTACGCGTCAAAACGTAAGACGCTGCCTTCTACATTGGCACGCATCGGAGTGCAAACACTAACTGAAAGTGGTATTGTGCTCGCAGTGTACGATCAGACAAGGAGTACATTTTGCTAAGAGCATGGAACTGGACAGTGGGCTTGAGAAAAGCCACTGTGTCACGTAGTGAATGCAATTATGCATCAACATTTTCTGTCCGCATTATCATAATATAAGGATGACTAAAGAGTGACTATAGTCATTCTTTAGTCATTGATGGTGAAGTCTTTAGTCACTGAGGGAGTCATCATCAGTGATCAGTCATCATCAGTCACACTATCGTCACACTATTACCCTATTTTACTTGTTCCCATTACAGAGTCGCAGGCCAAAGCGCACTAGCTCCTGCCGTACCCTCTGCTTCCTTCCGATACACTCTGTCTTTTTGTCACTGTTTTATATCTTTCTTTCTCTCTCTCTCTGTCATGCGTCCTCCCCGTAGCCTGAACCTGAGCGATTCAAGCCAGGCTAGTCCAAGCCAAATAAGATCATGGTGCGTGTTTTACCAAACTCACTTCATCGTTATCGTTCCCAGATGTATCGCTTCATCGGAGAAAAGGCAGTAGCAAGAAAAAAGAAAAACAGAGTCCGCAGCTTACAAGGTTTTTTCCCACTTCGATTACGGATGGAGCACGTGCCGAATCTGCAGCGGACACTGGTGGCTTCATCCTAGCGGAAGATCACTCGATAGGCTTCATTCGTAGAAGCCCGTCGCGATGCTGCACACGCCCCTGACCCAATCTGATTTCCGTTTCGTCTTAGTTCTGCTTATCCTGTTGTATCCTGGCTGGCGAAATTACGTAAGAAGTTTATACTGTCATTATTGAGCGCGACAGATTGATGCAGCATGATCGATAAAAGTAAGGAATGCTCAAGGAAAGCGCAGGAACGTTACAACTCCAAATGGAAATTTCCGGAGAGAAAATCATCGTTGTGTTGCCTTCGTATTGTATTGTTGCTGTGGTTTTGGTTGTGGCTGGACATGCGGCTTCTAGTCACGTGAGTGCATGACGTCCTGCAAAACCTATTTATTACAAGTTTTTAAGATCTGCTACAACTACAAGTTTCCTTCACCATGGCATGTCTCGGAACCAAATCGCCCAACCCATGCGTGCTGGCTCTCCATTCTTATTGCTTCCACTTGATCACCTATACCAAACCTCTTAAAAACTTTAATGAAACAGCCAATTTGCAGATCAACAATTAGCGTAGATGCAGCCCCAGGCAATTTTTAAGTAAATATTTCGCGTTCGTGGAACACAACTGCGACTGGTAGGTGGTGGTGCACGTGGATTTGTATACGTGAGAATTGTGCCTAATCCACACACTCTCTCTCCCTGTCCATGACAGGTTTTCTCACTAAGTGGCAAGCCGACGCGGAGGTACAGTGGTTACGGTACTCGGCTCCTGACGTGAAGGTCGCGGGTTCGATCCCGGTTGCTGTGGTCGCATTTCGATAGAGGCGAAATGCTAGAGGTCCGTGTACCGTGCGTTGTCAGTTCACGTTGAAGAACACCAGATGGCGGAAATTCCCGGAGCCCTCCACTACGGCGTGCCTCAAACCATACAGTTTTGGCTGGTAAAACTCCAGGTACACTTATTAACGTGCCTGAGAACAAGCGTTAACAATCTCTCTATGTCTTTCTTTGCTATAAACAGTGTGTTTCTCTACCTGCATTTATCGGTGCGCCAAGTACACTAATCTAATTCCAAAAGTTTGCTTGCTTTGTATACGCTATTTACACCTTCAGATGCGTTAATTTCTTGCATGAATTATTCGAGTAAGTATCCTCAGAATGGCACTTCGTTCCCCACGCTCCACTCAAGTCCGCGCGAAGGCGCGGCGTAGATCTGATGTTCCGCCGTTTTAAAAAATAAGTAACCGGTTCGAGATCCCGCCATAGACATCCGTATACGAACAAGCGCGAGTCACTAAATCGTTGGATTCCTAGGATTTATGCTAGTAATGTTAAAGTAGGAATGCACTAATCTGCAGAATTCCATTGAGGGCCCCAATAGCTAAGTGTACCCCGCCTAGCTTTGATGCACGAAATTCCATAATAAGTGAGGAACGACCTGAGCGGAGAAACGTAACGACCCGTATCACCATTGGATGGAGATATAGGCAGGCGCGATCCTCTAAATGCGAGAAACTCGTTCCTTCACTGCAGTGATTCGCGTCGGAAAAGAAATTAAAAATAAGATGACCGTTCGCCGCGTTCTTAATGGCGTCGCCCATCGTATACGCTGTCGAGATAAGCGGCTTATTCTCAAGCACCAAATCATGAACACCACGCGGCAGTAAAAGCGATCATCCGGAGAACAAGATAAGTGGGAAACAGAGTTTATGAAAATAACAGGAGCACAAAATCAAAGAGCATAAAAAAAACAAGGATAAACTGTTTTCGAGGAAACAAATAAATAGCAGCGAGGTTCTCAAGGAACACTGAAGTGCTTTCTGGCGCGAATAACCTCATAATTTGCATCGGGGACGATGGGTACGGCAGAAGACTAACGATCTCGTTTGGTGTAACTGTTTTGTTTTTATGATGCAGATCACGGAGAGATGTTGCGCAAATCGCTCGCGTTAAAACATTTGACCCGAAAGGATCCCGCTTATATTTGAACAACTCTACCGTGACTATTATTTCACGAAGTTCATAGCGAGGCAAAACGCTGCCCGAGTGAAAGTGATAATGAGAGAGATGCAACCTATGGACTATTCTACGGGGGTGTGTCGCTGCCGCCATATTTGGTTGTTAACCTTACGGTTCTCTATCTTTGACCACTAAAGGCACAGTGCTACTGTGGATGTGTAGACATCAATTGCAGAAGAGTGGTAAGTTGGGCGAGTTGGTAATGAACTAATGATGCATTATGTACCTGCGCAAGAAACGGACGGGAACACAAGAGGAAAAAAGAGCATAAACAGGCGCAGCACACATGAAAATGTACACATGAAAACGGCTGGGCCGGTGGATTTGACGTTTCATGACTGATCAGCAGTTCACGTCATGAGTTACAATAAATAAAAAACAGCCCAAGGTGGTGGCGTCGATATCTCTAACGTAAAATCGTCTATACGAGGCTCATCGCAGCTGGTTTAGAGATTCATCGGTGCTTCGTGTGGACTGCACACAAATGTGAAGTATTTTACGCAACAAGGAAAAAATGCGCGCATGTGTCATACATAACAATGGTTTAGATAATTCGTTTTTTCCATGAAATTGCGCTGCTGATATGACAGGTCGAAAACCAAGATGGGTGCTGTCAGTAGGCGTTTTCTGATGTGAATGCTCTCGGTATTTCGTCTGAATAACATGATGGGATCACCGACGCAAAAAATATCTACTGCTTAGATCGCTGCGGTACACTTTACCTGTGCTGCTCCCTTCAGTCTAAATTGTTGTAAACATATTTTGCAAGTGACTCAAGTTTTCTTTGACGAATTGGTTAAATGATGGCACCACTTGTAGACCGAGAACTCACTATTAATTTTAAATGTCATGCACATATTTGGGTACATGCATATGTTTTCATTTGGTCACTCACTCCTAAAAGGTGTAATTTGTAGTGTCATGTTTTGAAGACTAGTAGCTTGCGCAACGGAACTAAAGTTAACTTTGCGTTAATTTGCAGTCTTTAGATTTATATTCACTTTATCATCTGAGCATGTGCTAAAACTGGATTCGGCACATGCTGGTTTTGTTACAGAGACATGTTATCTTATACTACATTTGTTATTTGTACGCAGATACAGACAAATAATCCAGATAAGCACACGTATTCAATTAGTTCAATATGCCTTTATTTGCACGGTCGTGGCTAACGAATATTGCAGTGCGTTCGATCCGAATTAAGTTGTCGTGCTTTATATTTGATCAATTTACTCATGCTCTGTGCAGAAGCCTTATAGTCCAATGTGGCGCCCGGGTTCAATTTTATGTAACTGAGACTAATTAAATCCTCCAAACATCTACCCTAGCTTTAAAAGAATTGATTGACTAAGTGCTACGCAGGGTTTTTCTTGGGCTTTTTTTTCATAGCGGACGAGAAACGCGTCTGCTTACAACTTAACGGTGCATGAGTGTTAAATCGTTTCCGTAAAGGGCACCGAACGAACTTGACCACGCATCGCGATCAAGCAGATTGAGATCAAGTTATCTTCACGATATTAAAAGCGCCAAGGTTGCTCAAGAAAAAAATGGCACGAAATACTTGGTTGCCGACGTTATTGACACTCTTTTGCAAGTGTTACACATGTTTCGCAGCGAGTGCGCGAACTGAAATTGCCCTGTATAGTACCATCAATTTCCTTGCCCGATCTGGCCGGACGCTGCGAACTCCGCTGTACTGCAACGGTAAGCGCCGCTGAATGCGGCTACTTTATCAAGCCGCTGCTATATGGCTGTACTATACTCCAACCTCAAAAGTGCAGGAGGAGAGGAGAACACGTGTTCGCATAGGAGGGTAAGGAAAGAATGAGGTGGAAAGGACTATTGAGGCAGGGAGGCTATTGAGAATGCGGCTACTTTATCAAGCCACGGCTATATGGTCAAATGTTGAAATCACTTTCTAAGCGCACGTCTTACCGTGTTCTCGCAGCAAATGACGATGCACACTACCTCAAGCAATTCAGCCATGAGATATATGGCTGTATGTACAGAGCCGCCATCTGCGATAACATTGGCAGCAAGCCTCGGCAATCGGTTACTCTGGATATGTAAAAATGAAAAACTTTAATGGTTATCCGCATTTTGAAACTACGCAACACTTCATGTCCAGCCATGTCTCATGTTGAATGGGTCACCTGTATTTCTCTTTCTTATTATTCTGCAAAGCACGCCATAAGAGGTAAGAAATGCTGCGTTTCCTATATGTGTACAGCGGTCTGTATAGCGTTTCGAAAGCGAAGTAAACGTTGTCGCGTTCCGCCCTGCAGGTAAACGATCCGAGCGCACTATTTTGGAGCTAGATTCTCCAAAATACTTTCTTCAAGAACCGACCATAATACCAGCTTGTGTGAACAGCTGGGTGAAACCACAATATAAATCAAATTTTTGTTAGCTCAACAATCCTATACAGCCCATTTATAAAATGAACGTGCCATTTTGCAGGACCTGATGCGAGGTCGGTGTTGATTTTGAAAACTTTGCATGCCGTTAACCAGCCCGTGTATTTGAGAAACGTTTGTTTTACCCCAAACCACGTCACAGGTGTAAGCCTTAACGCCATCTAATTTGCGGCAAATCAAACTGGCGAGTGTTAATCAACTACACAATTACTTCCATCTCATTTCCTGCACGTACATTGAAAAACGTTCTGTGTCTGAAACGGCGTTACATGAATGCATCGCAGCCATTGGGACGGGCACCGGAATACGTAGGTGCCAGTTGCATAGGTGGTGTTGCGTGCTGTGTTTGAGATCACAGAACACTTTGATCGCACAAAGCAGACGTTTCGCTTGGCGTTAGTGTAAAAATTTCCTGTTGGTCTGTGAGTAGCAGCTAAGTGTCGTTCTTGCTTCGAGTGACAATTGCTCACTTGCCGACTCTCCCAGCTTAACGTTCGAAAGCGCAATGCGATGTGTAAATAATACTTTCTAAGAATTTCATATGCCAAAACCACGATGTGGTTACGGGGCACGCCGTAGTGCAGGACTCCGTAAATTTTCGACCACCTCGTTTCTTTAACGTGCACTGTAACAATATTACGTATGTTAGAGGCAACGTAGCCAAAGACTCGGGTTTGATTTTTATCGACTTGGGCTCACCTCTCACGCACTGACAACTTTGTCCATGTGTGCTTCGCATTCCACGCCTCCCAGAACGCAGCATCAACTGGTAAGTAATCTCGCGACGTTTATCTGTTAGCTCAGTAATAGAGCAGAACGTCCGAGCACTGTTGAAGGTATCGATAATGATGCAATAGCTTCTTCCGTCAATCTCACGGAGGACGTTTCTCGTCAGCGACATGTTGTCGTCGCCAAAATTGCTGCCTGACATGCATATTCACCTTGAAGAATTGTGGTTTAATGCGAAAGCCGTAGACGCCTCACAAATCGCGAAATTTGCCCTTGGGCGTCTCACGTCTGGCGGCGTCAGGGACGAGAGATGCAAAAAATCACCACGTGATGACGTCACCACATGACGTCAAGGTGGTGTCACATATCACCAAAACTGAGAAGAAAAACAAGATGGCTCTCGCCTTCCAGTCGTCTTAGGTGAGAGCACAAGGGACCCTGTGAGTTTTTCTTTTTCACGTACAGTGCGAGCGCCTGAACTGTCTACAGTCGCCGCGCCATGCTGGTCTAGTGGTTATGGCGCTCGACTGCTGACCCGAAGGTCGTGGGATCGAATCCCGGTCGCGGAGGGTGCATTTTCTATGGAGGCGAAAATGTTTGAGGCTCGTGTGCTTAACGTGCACGCTAATGAACCCCATGTCGTCGAAATTTCCAGAGCCCTCCACCACGGCGTCTCTCATATTCATATCGTTGTTTTGGGACGTTAAACCCCAGATAATATTATAACTGTTTACTGTCACGTGGGTAAGACGTCACGTGGTTGTGACAGTGACGAAAGCAAAATGGAGCCGGTCAAGACGAAAACGCTTTATTGGGCGAACTTGCGCCCATTAAGAAAGCGGGAAACACGGTTGTCAGGCGTCGTTATTGTTATGGTCGTCGGAACACGTCGTCTTTTAAACATGAGTGATCTAAGATTCCAGCGTTATCGCTGGTGCTTGCGTTAGCTCTAGAACGAACTCGACTGCTCGCGTCGTTATCGCAATGTTATCGAAACAATCTAAAACTATCGCGAAGTTTCTGAAACATTGAGGCACAGCCCGCGCCGCGCGATGGTGACAGTTCTTGGGGTTTAAACCCGATCACATCAAAAATAAGTAAACAAATGAGCGCGGAAATATCTATAAGGCTTCTTGTGGATGAAGACAGCTTTAAAAAACATAAAATAAATCGCCTGTGTTGCGAAGGTTCACGGATATATATTGAACATTTCTCCATTATCTCCAGCCGAAATCTCATACATGGCGGCGTGGCCGTATACGCATAGCCGCAAGAAGTCATAGTGCATAGCCAAAATTCCGTACAAGCATACCCGCGAGACAGGAGATGATTGATGCACGGCTTCAATGCCTTAATATGACAGGAAGCCGTGTACGTGACAGCGCCTTTGTACATCCTTTCTAGCGTAAGCGAACTTCTCTTGTTTTCGAGTAGGCT